>NC_089537.1:13062548-13364492 GCF_963924715.1 Thunnus thynnus
TCCACATTTGTTATAAGTAAAGATGTTGTCCATTCTGCTATTTGAAATTGTAAAACTTCAAAAAAAAATTCAAAAACTTTTTAAAAAATGGCAGCTTATACTTTGAATACAATAAATACATAGTAACCTTCTACTTTTGCTCAAATAAACTTTTAAAGAAGAACTTTTATCTATACTCAGGTTTTAATTAGATTATAAAAAATTCTTGTACACCATAATATCTTAGTGACAGGTGCGTAGGATCAAAAACTCCACTCATGTCAAATATCAATAAAGCGACTAGTACGTGTACTTGAGCTGGAACTGCATGTCAGGTTTTTTACTTTAACAGTCTGTCAGCTTGTCATCTTATTTCAGATCAGACACAGTGAAGTGACTTACTGTTCCCTGAAGAATATTTGAAGGCAACAGACTATTAAAGCTCTAGTCAGTCTCTGTCAAAGGTCATTTGTCGTCTAATCCTGTTCTTCCCTGGTTCATACAAACTCTCTGCAGACATGAATGCACGTCTGACCTTTCCAGGGTAGTCCCAGGTGATGTTGACTCTGGTGTTCAACTCCCCTTTAGCAGTGCAGTTCAAGACCAGTCTCTCTCCCTTCAGGGCCTGCACAGGACGACTGCTGTTCAGATACACCTCCATGATGTTACTCACTGGCACAAGAGAGAGAAAAATATAGGAAATGATATATAGAGAGGCCAGAGTGGACTAGAGGGGAGACACATGCATTTTTACGTGTGATTTATGTACTGCTGTGGAGTGCATGCTGACCTGGTCTGTGGACAAAGTATATACGTGACTTGTGTGTTACGCCGTCAGTAGTGGTCTGGCAGTAGAAGAGGCCAATGTAATAGAAGGTGGGAGTTCGGATGGTGAAGCCTTGCTTGCTGCTCCAAATGATGTTCCTCTGATCTGGACTCAGGCTGTGGTTGGGGAACTGTGGGAGGAGTAGGCAAAACACTTCAAATGTTTGACTGTACCAAAACCATGAGAACACACATCAAGCACAACTAAAACCTCACGTACAAGTGGGGAAATTAAGGCCCCAGAAGACTATCACAATGAAGAATTTTGATACTATAACCACAAAAAATGGAAATAAGGGTGGAAAGGCTCACTTGTGAGAACTTTGCAAAAACAACAACAATACACCCGAGGAAACATTAGCATTTGTCATTTGCATCACTGCCAGAAAAGAAAATAAATGACATGATTTTAACGGGAAAATGGCTCAGCTTCTCAGCGTCAATAGAAACATGTATCGAGTCCAGAGTGAGAAAGTGTTTTGTGCCAAATCCATGATGAATTTTGAGTCCTGAGGGGCAACTCCAAGCCAAGAGAAAAGTATTTATTAACAAGACTAAGAGTCTACAAACATGCCAGAGGCTCTATAAAACTGTAACACTCATTGCAAAAAAGGGGGAAAAGGCTATTAGATAGATTAACAAATTATTGGACAATTTGATTTTGAGCTGATGATGGTGCCAGATTGAAATATTATAGGGTCACCAAAGGTTCATGGAGACCAATAATGTTTGTACTTGATTTCATAACAATCCAGACACAGTTGAGAAATCTCACTAAAAAAATGAAAATATAAACCTCATGGTGGTGCTAAAAAAGTCAGACAATCACTCACATCAGGAGGATTCATCTTTTGGGGATCCTGATCTTCATGACTGTACAAAATTTCCTGGCAGTTTATCCAGTAGTATATGAATAATAAGTTGTATTTGAAAATAGCATTTTTTTTTTTAAAACCTGAGGCTAAGTCCTTCTAATGTAGGCTATAGGTCTAATTATATTCAAAGCTGCATCTGTCACTGCCTTGTTTAATTTTTGTGAGATTTATCCAGGCTGAAACTGGAGACTTCAAGTCTCAAGATCTCATTGTTGTTACTGACTCAAGTCCAAGTCTGCAGTTCTGATGGATTATGTCCTTGTTCACTTTTACTGTAATGCAGAAGTGCACTTGAGAATGCTCTTTCGCTGATTAATGTAATTTTTAATCAGAAGTTGTCCCAGCTGAGCATTGGAGCCAGATATTGAGAAGGCATCAGATGCACAATCTACAATGTCTTGACTCAACTTGGAGGCAGAGCATCAGCTAACGGTTCAGCGTTAGACACTTTTTTTTCAACACCTGAACAAAACTGTATCCACTTAAGTGACTAATTTGTAGAATTGGGTTTGAACTAAAATCAAACTTTTTTGGCAGCTCCTTTGTTTGCTTTTAAGAAACAGATCTATCTTGGTCACAAGTCCTTTTTGGGATCAGTGGATTATTTTTGGTCACACAAAAATCTCCAGCTGATGCCAACAATAGAGTCAGATGAGTCAAAAAAAATATCTTCACATGAAGCTGTCTGTATTCTCACAGGGTTCGTTTTGTAATCTGGCTTCTTGGCTACCTTGACATGGACTCTTGTGTAACTGTGTAACCTTGTTGTTTTCTTCGAGGCAGACTCAAGGAAATGTTTACTAGAGTTTCTGTGACACAGTGGAAGCCTCCCACCCTCTCTCAAGGGAACAGGTGGACCACCACCCCCCCACCACCACGACCACCACACACACACATACACACATCCCCCCTCCTGCACCCCCAGTGTGAACTGGCTGATATCCCCCCTCTCAGAGTGAGGTGACCCTTTCAGACGCCGCTAAGCTCCTCCTCTGTCCCTCTCGGTCCTGTAAAGTAGCCTCTCACTCTCCCCACCTACAAAACTCACTGGCGCCCCATCTAAGTGCCCTTAGTGCCCTTTCTGCCCCTCTTACCCTCATCCACCAACCAAACATGGAGGCAAGGCGAAGGTGGGGAGGCGGTGGTAGAGGTGGAGACAAGAGGAGGAGTGAAAAGAGCCAGAGGAGTCAGGATATGAGAAACGTGACTCTAGTCCATCTCCTTGCATCCTGTTACTACAGGATATAGACATTTGGACTGGAACCCCAGGTCAACCCCGACGTCCCGGACCTCCGGGACCTCTCGGTCACTTTCACGGCTAGAAGCGAGAGAGTCAGGCCTCCTTGGTATTGTTCCCGCTGAGAATGGTCGCATTAAAGATCCAGGCAAAGTGCAAAATCCTTCCAGGAAAAAAACACTCCAGAGGCCAGTGACATTGAGAAGATTCCTGGTTCAAGCTGGCCAGCGGAGGTCGAGAGGGGTGAGAGGAGCGAGCGGGAGATGAAGGAAGAGGAGGAAAGCTATTTTAAGAATAATTACCTTAGTGGTTCCAGGCATTTTTTGAGGAGATGGAAGCAGGACAAAAACATGTGTGTGTGTGTAGCCATGTCTGTTTTAGGATCTGATTCAAAGTTTGGAGAAATACTAGGATGTGACAAACAAGGTCTGGCTTGTCCAAATGTTTTTGCACTTCCTGGATCCTAGACATTTTCTTTTGTTACAGCTTTCCTCTTGATTTTTTTAAGTCAATTAAATTAAGTCAAGGAGCTTTGAAGTTTAAGTTGAAGAAAATTACTCATGTGAGTTAAATAGAGTCATCTAGGCTTGGGGACTGCATTTTAAAAAAAGGAAACATGCGTTATAAAGTAGGGGCAAGACTTGAGCATTTACCAGACAGAGAGGGTCTGGCAAAAGATGCTCTTGAGTTGCATTATGGGAAGTGTAGGATCTAAGATTTTTTAGAGCTTGACCCATATAGAAACTAAAAGTAAAGATATCTCAGCCTCTGCTTCTGATTTTGACTATTCTTTTTAAAATCTGTCTCTCACAAGTACCCCAACATTATGAAAGTGTAGTATTAAATTGCTAGAGTGTTCCTTTAATTCATTTTTTTCTTAATTGTTTTCATGCATACAAAAAACAAACGTGGGCATTATTCACCAGAGCCTACTGTATGACAAATACTGTACTGTAGTTATTCACAAAAAGCTTCCTACAATGACGCACAAACCACTATATTAATGATCAGCACTCCTGATTAAAGAGATTGTACTGCACTTTGATCTGCTGAGGCCAACAGTAGCTGCTTCTGCTTCCTCCTCCAGGCAAGCCAGCTGTTTAAAGCATCAGGGGGGAAGTTGGCAGCCAGGGTTGCTACTACAAGAGGTGGAGGGTGAGATGTGGGAAGTGGTGCTGGCCGGGAGCCAACGGGGCACTCCAGACCCCATGTCCTGTCTCCAGGGGTAAGAAAGAAAAAAAAAAAAAAGCCAACAGGATGACGTGGGCGCCGCTTGATTGGAAAAAGCCCGTAAAAAGGAGAGGCATCTTTGGTTTTCTTGAAGATGCAAGCAGACAGACAGTTTTGTTTCATCTGCAGACCAGCAAACTGATACATCAACATGAACACATGCAGACAGCGAGCACTCCAAACGCTCCTCTTTGCACTTAGTAAGACTGTCTGCTCTCCCCCTCACTCAGCACTCAAGCACCAACACTCACAAACACATCCGCACACACTTTCACACATATCCGCAGACGGACACAAACAAACGGACACACTCGCCACAGAGTAATGGCTGCCAAGATAAGAACAATGTTGCGAATGATCCGGAGAAGGAGAAACAACGGGACGGTGCATTGTGCGCATATGTGAGCCCTGATGGAAAAAACTGACTGGGACAAGTGATGATGTGCAGAGAATGTGAGTGTAACGTTAAGTGTGTAGATACACTCCCTACATGTAGAAAACACATCCAAGGTGTCAGCATGCTTGACAGATCATTTCTTTTTTTGTGCACTGACCTTGACCAGCGTGGTGGTGATGTTAGGATGGGTGACCCTGCAGGGGATGACCAGTGGCTGCTTCTCCTTCATGTACAACACATCTGGGCTCATAGCCGGATGTTCCACAAATGGCTGCTGGCTGTCTGAAACCCAAACACTGCGGTCAGGGACGCATATGGTACAGATAACAAGCATGTGAAATAAATGCAGAAGCAGTTTTTGTTTCTTACACACCAATATCATATGGAAACAATGAGAATATACAAGCATGTGTCAAGTTTAAAGGGTCAGTTCACTCAAATGACAAAAAATATAGTTTCTCACCTCTAGTTGTATCGAGCCACATGGATAGTTTCAGTGATACTTGTCTGGATTTTAAGATATTTGTCTCTAAGGCTACTAGTAGAACTGCAGATCACTCTGTTTTTTCCAAACAACAGCTTAAAAACTAGATATTCATTTTAGAGTCGTATAAAAAGAGACTATCAGCAAATCCTCACATTTAAGAAGCTTGAAAAATGACTGAAATTATTAACCGATTATCAAAATCTGTCTAATATTTCTGAGATTTCTGCCTCCACCCCAGTTACTGGAGGCTAGTGGAATTATGTTTGTGATGTTCAAAGCATTGAAAATTGACATTTAAACTGATTCTTTGGTAGAAAGTAGTTCTGATGAAGCTTTTCACAGGGACAATTTTTGAAAAGAGGAGCATCTGTTAAATAGTTGAACTTTTTAATGCTGTGAGCAAAGCAAATGAAATTCAATTTGCCTCTTGTTTTTAATCTGTCTTCTTTCCAGGTCCTACCAATTTGGCAGCACCTGGAAGTTACTTGACATCTTCCCAGATTTATATTCAATATGTTTTAATATGGACCCCTAATAATGTCATGCAGTTTCTCCATAGTGGATTTTGGCTACTTTGTGCAGTACATAAGACATCTACTGCATCCTCCTCTGTTGCTCTTCTTCAGGTTTCTTCTTTTTGTTTTGCGTGTTAAAGGTTTTTTTGGGAGTCTGAGGACAGATTGTAAAGCCCTTTAAGGGTAATTTGTGATGCATGATTTTGGACAAAATAAATAAATGAATTGACTTGACTTCATGTAGTGGGGTAATCTCCAAATCTATGGTCAAATAAGCCCCAAAACTATTTGCATGGCTAGATACAAGAGTTTAAGGATAGGTTCACAATTATTCAAGTAGCAAAAGTCAGGTGCCCAAATGAACATTGAAACATTGACACAGGCTTTGCTCACTGTAATCATTCCCTCCTCTTCATACTGACCATTAGAAGATCCCCTCCAAATATGCTTAAAATGTAAGCGATGGGGGACAAAAAATGTATTTAAAGGTGTTTTTATAGTCTTTTTAGTAAAAAAACAAAAAACCCCAACCTTCTTTGTCTCAACTGACAATAGTGGTGATGGTGGAAGTCTAGGAACAAAAGAGGGACTTTGGCACTAAAAAGACTTTAAAATATATTGACTTGATTTGACTAATTTGGATGACTGAAGCTTCATATTAGCTTCAAATAAACTTAAATACATTTTTGCATGGAAGAAGGACTGTGGATTTTATCCCCCATCACTTACACTGAAAGTGCATTATAATCTCTTAATGGCCAGTATGAACAGGAGGAATGATTACAGCAAGAAAAACATATGTCAATGTTAATTTGGGCACCTGATTGTTGCTTTATGACAGACAGAAAAATTGTGAACCCGTTCTTTAAGAGAGAAAATAATCCTTTTTTGTAATTTTGAGCAAACTGAGCCTTTCAATTCATGTGCACATAGGAAACCAAGAAAACAATCCCCTGCTGCTCCACAAACACACAAACAAACACAATTGCAAGTATCAATCGCAACAACAAACAAAAACAAACATACACACACTCCTAAACATACACACACCCATTCATTGAATACCCATTGAGCAAATGACTTCAAGTCAACAATAAACACTCAGATTGTTTAGAGGCAATCAAACGGCCTCTCTGAGCTTTCTCCTCCCTGCTTGACTACTGTAATATTTCTGTGCCATTGAAAGGTGTGGGTGTTGCTCAGTGTATTGTTTGTTACTGTAGGGTGTTATTCAAGGAAAGCAAATCTCTGAACATTCGAACAAAAGTACCCCAAGGACTAGCGGACTGAGGGTTTCCTTCTCTTGCTTTGATTTCATATAGAGGGCTCGGGGAGGAGGCATCGTCTGAGCAGAGCTGCAGGCCAAGTCTGATGCTTAATGGACATGGCGACCTGAACGATTGATGGCCCCCGAGGGTCCTGTTGGCCAAACAGTAGCATGCCCTGTGACCCTGGCCTCCAGCCCAGCTCGGTGCTTAGATAGCGACACCCCCCCCCCCCCTCAACCAGGACAGGGAGGAGCTGCCCCGGGCAGACATCGTGCCTCCTTTGCCCCTGGATACTACTGAGCCACTGGCCTTCATCTTATCCTTCACAGCTACACCTACACACACACACACACACACACACACACACACACACACACACACACCTCCCCGCCGCTACCTTGTAGAGACACAGCGACATCCCCTCCCAGCACACCCCCTTCAAGCCCTTCCCCTCCTTCCCCGAGCACAGGATGCTTCAAGCAAGGCTGAGCAAAGCAGATAAGGCTGATGCCCTGGGAAACTCTGCCCAGGCCTGAGCCTTTCAGCAGCTGGGCTATTCCTGGCCTCGAGGTAGCACGTAAACGAAAGTAAAAAAGGATTTATATATAGACGACAGGGAGGTAGACACGGGCTGAGAAAAGAGAGGCAGGAGAGGCGGGGGGTGAAACTGTGCCAGAGTCATCAAGAAGGATGTGTTGTTGGGACAAACTGTGTTTAGATATAATTGGCTCTCTGGCATTGGTCTGTATTTAGCACCCACCACATCCTGTTTAACCTGGGGATATAAACAATAAGCATGCAGGGGTTGAAGGAGTGAGGGGTTTCTCTATGAATGTGAGAGAGTGTGCAGGACAGCTAGAGAGAAAGAAACACAGTCGGAATGAAGAAATGATCTGGGTGATGCTCTTCGACCAGTGTCTTACCTGTGATATATACATAAACAGAGGCCTGTTTTCGGATTCGGTGTCGGTAACGGCAGCGGAACTGGCCAGTGTGCAGGGTCTGTGCACGTCTGATTGTCACATGGCTGCAGTAATGCTGGTTTGTCCTCCCACAGCGAGATTCCTGCATTTGCACCTGATCTCTGTCCAAGCCTGCTGGGAACGCCCACGTCAGCTCCCAGCGACCCCTGGTCAACAGGTGCAGAGTTGTGAAAGTTTGCACTTCGAATACACTTGAATGTCAAAACACCTTTCAGCTAATGATTGTTTTAATATGTGCAGGTGAGGGAACGATGGAATAAAGCCTCATTAAAATATGTTTCCAGAGATTTAAATTTCTCTGTCTGGCCTGGTATAAAGAGAAAGTTTTTCGACTTTTTTTTTTTGACATTATAAAGATCTTTTAAAGTCACATTCTTTATGTTTTGGTTTCTCCTTTTGGAAAATGAGAAAGAAAACTCAAATTTGCAGACACTGCTGGTCTGGTTTTGATGAAACTTTACTGCATTGTTCTGTCATTAAAAAAGAACAATAAAATAATTGGCCTTTTGAAGACGTCTTCTCTGATGTGGAAGCATCTTAAAATGAGATTCTTCCTCCCAGAGACCTTCAACTGTACTGAGTTTAACCTCAAAACAATGACATTCTCTACAGAAAAAAAGTCTGCAACTTGTTTCTGCAACAACTCAGTGTCCCAATGAATGATTTAATTTCATCCAAAGTGTGATTTAAAGGTGTGAACCATGGTGCGTCTTCATCCCACCTCAGTTCCAAATTAGGGTTTTCTGTCTCAGATCTATCTACCTGAAACTCACCTGCAGTTGAGCAGTAGTGTCTGGTTGGCATCCAGGACCAGCTGCCGGGTTTTCACATCCAGTATAGGCACGCTGTACTTCCCCCTTGGCTCTTTATCTGCAGAGGTAGGACAAAGGATGAGAATACAGGTGTAGAGGCAACATCTCATCACTGATTAACTGCAAGTGATGGGATTAGTTGTCTGATGGCTTTTCTTGATCCACATATGAACTCTTTTATTAATTGGTGCTCTGCAGTGAGGTCAGAGGTCAAGGTCAGCTTGTAAAGAGTCTTGAGGAGGGTGTACACTTGCTGAAATGGGACCATTTTTAAAGGAAATCCTGCAAGACAAAACACTTTACAACCAATAAATAGTTGGGACAGTTCCTGTAAGCTCCGTCACACCAGACTAAACTCTTAACTGACTGCTGGTCCCTGCTGGTCCCAGTTCCCAGTTCCACAGCACGTCCTCCATCCAGGACAAAGTATCTGTGACCCTTCTCACATCTCCTCGCTCAGGCCACTTGACAACTCGTGTGGAAATGCGTAAGCAGTGTCCCTCTTGTTTATCAAATAAAGACATTTCTCCACTCCATCGCTGAGGTTTATTAATGAGAGATAAAGACTGCTGTCTGTCCGCCCTTCCTTCCTCCAAACAACAGCGGAAACATCATTCAGGGAAGTCCGTCCTTCAATGTGACTGCTCCTTATAGAGTGTATAACACACAGCTCCAAATACTCTCCAGAACACAGTTACGTTACTGCTGTGTGAGAAGTTAAATCACTTGTACGGCAGCGAGTGAGTTTATCACTAAAGTCCATTATTACCACTCATTGTCAGCATCATTGTTCCCAGTGGATACCCCATTGAGCAGATCTAGCATTACTCACACTGCTAGCACTTCCTATACAGTTTCCTTGGATTTCACAGTGTGTGAGTAGGCAAGAAACAAGCGCACGCGCACACGCACACACACACACACACACACACACACACACACACACACACACACACACACACACGGAAGAGTAAAAGAAGAAAGAGGGGAAGTTAGAAATCTCCTCGGAGGCATTTTGGAAGTTCTTCAACAAGCTGCAAAGTGTCTAAAAGTCTCACTTTCCTAATAATTAAGTGCAGTTCTCATCCACTTCAACAAAGTAAAAGATAAAGTTTATGGTTTTACACTGGGAAAATCTTCCCCGCTGACACATCAGGAATGTTGGAAGAAACTGATATATTACTCACATACAAAAGTGATATTCAATACAAGATAATCATGCACCTCAAGGTCTTTTTGCACTGATTCATATCCCTCCATCTCGTCCCCAAAGCCTCTAAAATCATTTCCAGAGAATCCACGATTCTCAACTTTCTGCATTCTGTTGTGATCAGTCAACACATGAGCCACAAAAAGTGGTAATTATCAATAACATGTCACTGAATGATGTCATTTATGTTTTATGTCATTTTTTGATGATTTTCAATTAAATGTGTTTTCTGAAAAAAAAAATCCAAGGTTTTCTGTTACTATCATCGTTATTTAACCTAAAATTTCGTTCTAATTGTACTCATGGAAAATGAATGTTTGTGAAATGTATATGAATGTAGGATGACATATATAAAATGTACATAGAAATTCAAAATTCCCTAAAATCTTGACTAATAAGCAAGTTTCTAGTTGTGTCTTAGTTGCCGATTTTGCTAAGCAGGAGATAGTTTGTGATAATTTGTGTAGTTTACTTAAAAAACAGACATAAATAAGATAAAATAACATAAAAACTATTGATTTAAAATATTTAAAACAAGTATTAAATACCAAATGCTTCGAGTTTCATACAAAAAAGTCCAAAAAATAGGTACAAAATGCACGTTAGAAATATTAAACATAGGTACAAAATGCACGTTAGAAATATTAAACATAGGTACAAAATGCATGTTAGAAATATTAGAGTTGAGTAAACGTTTATTAAGAGATAGACTGTGTCAACTGATATAATGATAGCATTTTTATAGCTCATCTGTATTAAGACACTGTATGTACGGTATGTGAAGATCTGAACTTCAATAGAGAGAGATCAGCGAAGCGCATAAAAACAACCTGCCGACTGTTTTAGCAATAAGCACAAATTAACCTCGGTTCCTGCTCACTGGGTATTTTCCCTCAGCTGGTCATGACCTTTCGTTCATTTATATCAGAACTTCCATTTGACAAACTCATCAGTCTCAGGAAACAACGCCCTGCGTGTGTCCATTCAACCGGGGCCAAGCGCACAAGGAGCCGGGCCACAGAGGTCCGCATAATCCAAACAAGTGTCCCGCAGGATAGCGCTTATCTCCCTCACTGCAGTCGGTGTTAATAGAGGTTTACAAGCTGAACAGTCTCACACACACACGTTCGCACCGGTGACTTAATTGGCCGTTAAAAGAGCAGCGGAACCACAGCGTGTCACAAAGGCGAGAGGCAGATTTATGTATCTTTTGTTTTCTTGCAGAGAAAAGAGTGAATGACCTGCCTTAGTGGTGGAGAATACTCTCTTTTAGAAAAGCACTAGGACGCCTTATGACCCTGCAGAACCATCTAGCTTATGGGAAATAATATCCACAATAAAACTCGTGCGTAAAATGGATTTTTCTAGGTTGCAACTTCTAGTCTCGTCTCTTCTTTAGTTCACATCGCAAATGTTGCGCTGTGTAGTGGCCTAAATAACTCAATAAGAACTTTGGATAACCAAATAAGATATTAAATATACGAGCAGGAGCCCAACTCTTTACAGCAGGTGCTCCGAGCACCCCGCAGCGGTACGGCATCAACAAAAGTGAACCTGTTACTCACCTTTCGCAAGAACACCATACAATCCACAAAGCAGGCAGATGAGAATAGTTTTCATGATGTTTGCGGACTCCGGTGCAATGAGCGCGTTTCAAAGATAAAGTGTGACACAAGTTTTATTCCTGCTGTTGTTTTCTCCCCTCCAGGGTTAGACTACACACACACACACACACAAAGCGCAGCGCTCTTGGCTGTGGCGCTCAGCGCTGATGGCCAGTGAACGCAGATGGTTGGTTTCCTGAGGATAGCTGCGGGAGATCACGCAACAGAACACCACGCTTGAACTCCAGTGCAACTTTTTCCCATCGTTTTGGATAGTGGCGCGGATTTATACAGTTCCCACAGTGCAGCCACCGGATAGAGGGCTTCCGTGACGTCCATTGACACACCCAAGGCGCGTAACAGCAGTCCCCTTTTAGCTGTCCCCTTTAAGCTGTCCCCAGTGGTCAAGCTATCGACCAGTGAGGCGTTGATTAAAAATGATCGAGTTCTTTTTCTTGAATAACTTTTAATAATATATTATATTATGAATGAAAATGCCTTTAACCAACCAATAACAATCAACTTAGGCTATCACATTTTCAGAAGTAGCAGGAATTGCATCACCGACTATCTGAGAGGATGCGCACATGTCCGCTCTGTGCATAAATTTTATGTACTCCGGGTTGGTACACGGGATTAGCAGCACGTAGGCATCGGGTTAGGGTTAGCCGGTGCACGGTCGGGTGGTGTTTTCACGTACGCAACGACTTGAACGTCGGGTATCTCTCGTGTTTCATTTTGCTGATGTTTCACCATACAACAAATAAACAAACTGGGCTGATTGGTAGAGTATGTCACAAATTCCACAACTAGAATAATACTGATCTCACCATAATGTGACGATATCTGCGTTCATATGTGAACCTTTGCTTAATAAATCCTGCTTTATATAATCAGATGAAATAAACGGGTTGATACCCAGACTGCGAATTACTGTTCTGTACAGATGTGTCATACTCCTTAAGACAAAAGCGCAAAAACATTTGCAACCTCACAGCCAAAACTTTAAGTTAAGAAAAAGGTATAAAAATTAAAAAAAAAGAAAAAGAAAAAAGAAAAAGACAAATGCCACTGTTAGACATAATAATAAGAAATAATATAAATGTGATAATAAACATATAGCAATGAGTACAATTTTGTTGTGTATAAAACAAAGCTAGGATTTGCTGCATCGGTAATTGTGTCTTTAATATAAAGGCAAATAATTTTATATTATTTAACAGTGAGGCAAACGGGAGTGTTTTTTAATTCTTTGGGTGTAAGGTGCATCATTCTCTCTGGAAATAAATGAGGCAATGGTGCAGATTGGCCACTGGATGGTGATGTGAGCTGAGTGAGAGCAGGGGAATGCAAGAGATAAATGTCATCCCTCTGAGCTCAGAAGTAGCTCTGTCTTTTATGTCTCATCACCACCACCTCCAACAGTAATATAGAGACTAAAAGATCTTACTAAAGATTGTCTGTTGATGATCATATCTGTTCCAGTATCAACCTTTGCATAGTTTTAGAGAGGGCTGTGATAACTCTTCATGGAGCAGCAAATACAAAGAGCAAAGGAGGCACCATTAAGATAAATTAAACCATCACAGTAAATCTGAAATGCAAAATATATTACCCACCTCCCATTGAGTGATTATTCACTCCACTACATTTAAAGAATATATTTAACATAGGGCTACGACTCAGATAAACTCATGATATACAAATACACACACATACAGTACAATGACAACTCTTAAACACATGGATCAAGAAGTCACGAGCACGCATGTACAGTACATGGACGAATGAAGGCGAGGGCTAAAACACATCCTTGTGGGGAGAGAACTGTTTCCACATTCAATAAATGTTGATTTAACTGATCTTTTCTTGAGTGCAACACCTGATATCTGTGGTGAACAATGTAGCTGGGGTAGGAAAATGCATGTCAGCTGATAAGTAACAAGAAATTGCAGTACATGAATGCCAAAGATATGATTGATGTAATTTGGAAATATTGTGCTCGCAATTCTTTAATAACCAAATTTAAGGGATCCTTGTCAAATTGTATTTATGTATATATATTCAAACTCTCAAATATCAACATCAGCATCTGCTTCAAAAAAATCAGTATTGGTCGGACTATAGAAAAAACAGTTGAGTGAAGGAGGATGAAGAGATGCAGAGAGAATAGGAAGTAATCGTTCACATTTACATGCACAGACTAACTTGGCTGGTGACAAACCCCAAATCCGCTCTAAATCCTGGCATTTACTGGTTTAAGTGGTTAAGTTACCGACCCGTCCAACCGTCTTTTGATCTTAAGCGTCGCTTGATGTCAACATCTGCTGTTCTCTACTATGTTGACAAAGCAATAATTAGATATTTTGGGGGAAACACGCTTATTTGTTCTCTTGCCAAGAGTTAGATGAGAAGATACTCTCATGTCTGTGCAGTAAATATGAAGCTACTGCCAGCAGCTGGCTAACTTAGCTTAGCATAAAGTCTGGAAACAGTGGGAAACACCTAGCCTACATGCAGTATTTGCTGACTTCTTATACAGGCCTACTGCCAAATCAGTCCAGATGTGTGGAGACAGTAAAAACCAAAAGTGAATGTTTTTATGTGTTTTTATGTCCAAACAAATCTTGCATCATAATTGGATTTGTTGTAATCTGTTTAAGGTTTCCAACCAAATTACACAATTTATGGGCAGTGACCAAAAAGTAAATTTAATAATCAGTTTAAGTTCTAAATTTTCTGCACATGTGAACAAAGCCAGTGTCAGGGTTTTGCGACTGATGGGATGCTGGTTGGTACGGAGATGGGATGATGCTCCTGCTGTTCTGTTCAAATGGGTCCACTCCCAAAAAACTGAATATGTTGCCATGTTATCATCCTTTACTCTGAACAAGGACTCCAGGTCTGAAACCTTCATCCTGCTTGTTAGGTCTGTACGCACTTTTGTTCATGTCTGTCTGGTGTTCAGTCACACCTGTCCTTTAGTCTGCTGATGGATCCAGTCAGTGAACTTGACCACCTGTGTGTACACTCCAGGACGGTTCTGCCTCGCGCAGCCTTCGCCCCAGCTCACGATTCCCGCCAGGAACCACCGTCTGCTGCGCTCCAGACACACCAGCGGACCTCCTGAGTCGCCCTGAGGGCACAGACATGCACAGTGATACACATTAAGAAGGAGAAGGGACGTGCTTACACCTAAATGAAGAAATAGATACAGAGGACACATACTTGCTAAAAAAATACACCCTAAATTGTATTCCTGTGAATAACTGTCCAAATGCAGACAATATGATGTCATGTCTAAATATATCCAGAGCAGCTAAAGTCAAGTTTAATTGTAGACATATGGACAGAAATTTATTGAAACAGAGAATATGAGTAACTCAAATTTAGGTAGAAGCATGATGAGTGGGAGACAACTAAGTGCGTCACTCAATTTATTAATGCAGACATGATCTGTTGAGGTTTATTAAAGAATCTACACAGCGCCTACAGCATCGTCTGTGGTTATGAGTAAAAGCTGAATTACAGCCATTCATCACGCAGCAACTCTGGGAAATACATGTTGACAGAGTCCAGTATTTTTCCATTAAATTCACACACACACACACACACACACACACACACACCTGGCAGGCATCCACCCCTCCCTGCAGGTTTCCAGCGCACAGCATTCTGGGAGTGACAGCGTCATCATACAGCTTGTTGCAGGTGTTCCTGTTGATTATTTTCACTGAGGCCTCCTGTAAGCGAGAGGCCAGCTCACCTATAATTAAAACACAAACAAAGCTGAAACATTTTGGTGTATTGGTTTGATGTATGTCTTTATTTCACCAGCATCCCCGTTACTTTCCAAATGTCAGAAAGATCCTGTTTTGCAATAAAGCTAAATTAAAAACATACTTTTTGCTAGCTCTTCAGTTTCATTAGATACTCTTGACCAGCTCTTACCGTCCTCCATGAGGACCCCCCAGCCTGTCACATAGCAGCTGGTCCCGGTGGTGAAGGTGTGTGAAGAGGCAGGGACACACACAGGCTGCACCAAGTCGTTGAAAAAGACGGGAGCACTGAGTTCAAGGAGGGCGATGTCATAGTCCGAGGTGAACTGGTCATACTGCGGGTGGAGGAGGATCCGGCGGATCGGTCTGGTGGCTGCTCCATTGTTCCCCGTGGTCATCACACGCATCCCCATGTGGGCCCGCCATGCACGAGTGTCAGAATATCTGCAGACACGACATGCATGAACACAGTAGAAACACATGGGCAGACTATTATCAAAAGGTTTTCAAGCATCTTTCTCACTTAATGGCATCTGAGTCCTGGAAGCAGTGAGCCGCAGAGATGAGCCAGCGGTTGGAGACCAGCGTGGCACCACAGACGTGGCCGTAGCGATCCATCTGGAGGCTGACCTGCCACGGCCATGATCCTGCTCCAGCATCAGAGCCGCCCACTATCTTAGTACGCTTCCTGGGCCTGGTGCCACACCCTGAGAGGGAGGAAGAGATAAAGAAAGAAAAAAACCACAAGATAAGAATCTTCTTTGTTCAGGAGAGTACAGGGGTGTGAGGTTGAGCTTGATGAATGTGTTTACTTACCACAGCGCAGTTCATCAGAGCCATCAAAGCAGTCTTTGACCCCGTCACACTCTGGGTTGACCTTGCTCACACATTTTCCATTAGCACATTTGTAGGAGGATGAGGAGCAACCTTTGTGGTCTAAAGAGAATGAATGCTTAGACAGAGTGAGACACACTTCAACATAAAGATAAAAATACAACATATTCAGTTCGTGAAGCCAGTAATGTCTCAAACACTCACACGCTCTGGTACAGTTTAGTTCATCACTGCGGTCTTTGCAGTCAATGACACCATCACACACTGAAGACTTTGGCAAACACACCTTGTTGGGGCAGACGTGATAGCATTTACCTCCTGAAAAACAAACACGTAAGCTTTAATTATTAAAACACACACACACACACACACACACGTACGCGCAGGTGTTACCATGGTGACACTCTACTCACTACAGGTGCCCTCTTCACTGCTGTCTGCACAGGCGCTCTGGCTCATGCACTGGCTGCTTTGAGGCTTACACTGTCCATTCCCACACAGCACCTCCCCCGGCCTGCAGGATGCTACATGTTTTACACATACATGCAAACATGCACACACAAACACACAAACATACACAAATCTGAGTCTAGCACAAGGTCTATGTCTCATCCATTTTACAGCCAACTAAGAGAAGTGGAAAAATCTAAAAACCACAAAAGGGAGGAAACTATAGTTGAGTTTCATTTCAGTTTCAAATGATCTGTTCAGTATTATTTTTCCATTACTCTTTATTAATCACTGAGGCTATAAAATCCTACATTTTCAGAGATAAAATTGCTTGTTGTGTCAATCAGCAGTCAAAAATTCAAATATATTTAATTTACAAATATATAAAAAAGAAAACCAGCACATTCTCACATTTTAGAAGCTGAAACTAGTCAATGCTTAAATTTTCAGCTTGATAAATCACTTAAATGATTAATCAGCTCTCATATAAAAACCATGTCAAGCTAGCCAAAATCAAATGCACAGTGCCTTACAGTGTCTTCAGGTAACAGACTTACAGCATTTAGCCTCATCCCGTCCATCTGAGCAGTCTTTAACCCCATCACACACTTTCCTCAGAGGGATACACCGTCCATCTCCACAGCGAAACTGACGAGGACAGGCTGGAGATAACCAGGAAGTAAATGAATTTTATACTTTGACTTTGAATATTTGTTTTAAAGAAACAAAAAGAGCCTCTCTGTCAAGGCCGATTACAGTGTGAGCTGAGTGCTTTTTGAAAATCGGTACAGTGGAGAAAAAGCATGAAATTTTGACTTACTGCCCTCAGGGGAGAAGGCTCGATAAAGCAAATAGAAACCCTTGTGAGTGATGGATTCATCGGAGTGGAAGTGGAGGGAGAGAGGAGAGGTGTAGACTCGCTTTTTGCTGCTGTCTGACACCGGGTTACACAGTCTGCATAGAGAGGAGCACAAAAGGATTTTTATCTTGAATTCACACATGAGGGCACAACAAACATGTATGTCATAAGAAATTCATTATTTTCTTAAAATTTTAAAGTCTGTGGATAAAGTGCTTTTCTCACAGGCTCCTTGGATGCAACTGTTAAACATTCACTAAATTCAAACCACCAGCTGTCTGTTCACAGTTCAGCTTCATGTCTCACTTGACCCCTCCGATGTCCAGCCAGTCTTTCTCGCAGCCGTCCGATGACGACGACTCTTGAATGTCCATCGTCACGATTGTCATGGAGATTAGGTATCCAGGCAACGGCGCCTGATTAAGTGATAAAGAAGATGACTCAAGGGTTCACACGCTGGAATGTGAACAGGCCAGATGACAAAAAAAGATGATTCACTCGTTCATCTTTTGACCTCCACCCTCTCTTTCTTATTTCTCTGTTTCTCACAGACACACACATGACTCACCCGTAGTGTCCAAGTGCAGTCTATATTTGGAGGGTAGTAAGAAGGGTAGTAGGGTGAGGAAAGAGAGCCGTTCCAGGAAGAAATTGATCCTCCACATCCTGTAGGGGGAGATGGTGACACAGATAATGTTAAGTGCCTAAATTACACAGTTTCACATGCGCTAATCAGGGTATCTAAGACATGACTACGAGCATATGACATAAGATTTGTAGAAATTGGACAGCCAGTGGGTGGTTTGGTGTTTTTGTGAGAGCACTCAAACCTGCTTTTGGAATAGCTTGGAAGTACGCTTTGAAGATTGCTCCATCCCTCTGTCTGCTGAAAGAGAAGGTGACCAGCATGACATTCCCAGAGGATGTCAGCTTCATGACAGGGGATGAGCCCGAAATGGGAAGTCCACACCACCTGAGACAGGTACAAATATCCAGGATTAGTACATGAAAATATAGAAAATTTAGCGCACGTTTTAGACAGTTCCTACTATTTTGACACGCACATGAACAATAACATGAACAATAACGCCATAAAAATTCCCTGCAAAATTACTTTGGACCATAAAATGTTTTTACCTGGCAATGATCTTATTCTGTAAAGGAAGCAGGAAGTCGTAGGCTGAGAGTTTGTGAGCGGTGCAGCTTCCTGGTGTGGCGCCGTGAAGGGTGAGAATCACCAGGCGAACCACATGGCCTGACGGCACGCGTAGCCGCCACTGGTAGTAAGGCTTTTTGGGACTCACAAGGCTCAGGGTGCGGTTGTTTCCATATTTGGCATAGAGGTCAAAGGACATCGCTAGACAGAGGAGGAGAGAGAAATATTTACTGGTGTTATACTGGCTGTTAATTGCATCAGAAAGCACATACAGATGGGTGACAGGGAAAATTTGCAGATCATTTTTTCTATTAATCGTTTTTTGAAAATGCCTGTTATAATTTCCAAGAGTCAAAGGTGATGTCTTCAAATGTCTTGTTTTATGCAAACAACAGTACAAAATCCAAATATTTTCAGTTTACATGTATGACGAAGAAACACCTTAAATCATCACATTTTAGAAGCTGAAACCAGCATTTTATCTTAAACTATGACTGAAACATTCTCTCGATCGACTAATTGTTGCAGCTCTAATGTTAACCATACAAATTGTAAGCAAAGAACTTAAAAATTCTGATCCCTCTGATTTAATCGAGGGCACGTAACAAATGCAGTCTAAATTCACTACAAGGTTCCTCCAAAAGCACCAATCCAGACATCAAGTAAAAGGATCAGGGACTTTCTTCAGTCATCATTTATATTTAATCCAAGAGAAACTCAAGACGTTGTAGTGCAGAGTCAGAAAAGTGCTCTCCTCACCTTGGAAGCCGAGCTGCCACTTCCCACTCTGGATGCTGTTTGGATTCTTAATCTTGTCTGATTTTTCTTCTGAGTCATCAGGGTCCAAACCTACACACACACACACACACACACACACACACACAGAATACTTAAGCGTGAATGTGTGTTTCTGCACTTGTATGTGTGCAACAGTGAGAGTCACTACCCAGCAGGTGGAGCATGCCGTCATCTTGCTCCATGTAGTAGCGCTGCTCGTTGCGGCTGTCCCGCAGCACCTTGTTGCTGCCAGGAAGCCTGCGCTGCAGCCTATCTGGGCTGGAGCTCCGGATCGCCATGGCGACATTGTCCGGGGCGGAGAATTTACTCCAGTAGAAAACATTGAGCCCTTCTGCTCCTTCACTGTCACACAAAGGGTTTACAATGTGGCTTTTCATCGGAGTGTGTTTACAGCTGAGCATATAGTCATGGGTGGATTACCGAACGGGCCTACCGGTCCCAGGCCCGGGGGGGCCCAATGGCTCCAGGGGCCCCTAAGCCAGAGCCTGTGGGTGAAGTCGCTGTTATTAACTTTGCATTTCTTGTTGCATAGTCGCTTAGTCATTCATGTCAGTAACAGAGCCCCAAAAGTCCTACTGAAAAACTGAAGGAATAGCCTAAACATTCACTTTGGGGGAGAGGGGGGCGGCTTTTATGGGCCCATTCCCAGTGGCCCATTGTCTGATAATCCACCCATGCATATAGTTGTCATGCATTTTCTTTATATGTATAAACTGTAGAGTTCATCAGTAGGCTTTGTTTTCAATTCAGTTCAATAGGTTTTATTAGCATGACATTTGACATGTGTTGCCAAAGCACAATTAAAGACAATGTAAAGGAATGAAATTGACAAAAATAATGTGAATGACAATATTAGTTAATAGAATAAAATACATAATGAAATAAATAAATTAAATAAAATAATATCTATGTAGAAGTAATATAAATAATCTAGTTAGTATTGGTACAATTTCAAGTGTTAATCTACTGAGGATAAAATAAAGAGATGTTAGTGGGGATAATACAAGATATCCATTATTCTATCGATAACAAAAGAAAATCTACTGATAGTAGAATAAAATTAAGAGATGTTAATGTTAATGTCACTGCAGCATACCTGAAGGCAGTAACTCCTGAGCGCAGGTAGTAAGAGCTCCACGGGGAGGACTCGTAGAGTTCAGAGAACTGTTTTTAAAAAATAAAAAGAAGGAAAAACACAAAAAAAAGAGGGTTGACCAGATATTGTACAGTAGGTGTGACATCACAGCGTTTCAAATGAGGTCACTTTTCCTGTGTAAGCGACACATGTGAACACACCTGCTCAAGTTCAACAAAAGTGTTGTTCCTGTGTGTGTGTGTGTATCAGACTCTGCATGTGTGTATGTTGACTTTGAACAGCACAAAGCTCCATTGTGTCTTTACCTGCCGGCCTTGTAGAGGTGGGACCCTGGGTGGTATGGGCTCCCAGCCTCTGGTTCACCTGTTCTTTAATAAACAGATGGCGGCACAGATAGTATGACCACTTAACAAGCCTGCTAACTCACCCTCACAGCTGATTACAGGGACATTACACTGTGTCACTGCAGCTTTTTGGGAATTTCCAAATCTAAATCCCCCCTCTCATATCCCCGTCCAGCCCCAAGTCCTTCTGTCATCCCAGCTTGCCCTACTGCCCCGTCTCTCCCTCTCAACTCCAGAGTCAAACTGAGGTTCTCCTCCTCTATGGCGCACAGAGCGGCTGATTGTGTGAAAGCTACACAGACAATGTTTTTATTGAAGGCCTGCTCTTCCTCTCACTCTTGCTGCCTGGGCCTTGCTGGGCTCACAAATGCCGGGTTTGTCCTCAGCCCCAGAAAGGGCCCTGTCCCTGGGGGTCTCGGGAACTCGCACACACACTGTGCCCGGCTCCTGTTTCAGCTTTACATTTAACACCACCAGAGAAAGACAGAAAGAGAGACAGAAGAGAGAAAAGTGGTGTGCAGAAAAAAAAACAGAGAGAGAAAGGAAGGACAAAGCCGATACGGAAAGAGAGTAAACGAATAAGAATGCAATGACGGACAACAGGGAAGGAGAATTTAAAGGAGAAAAAGGGCCGCAGTGTTTTGAAAATGCAACATAAAAGACTAGTGGCCTGCTTAGAGCAGCGAGATCAGCTTCAGCCAGGAGCGGAGAAGGTGAAGCGGCACTCAAGTGTCAGCGAGGCAGTGGTCAAGTCCACCGTCCCACTTACATAATGGTTCAAAGCCTGAGCCTGCAGGCGGAACTGCAGGGAGGTGGAGTCAGTCAGCTCTGAAGAGAAGTTCAGGTTTGAGAACTCCACGCTGCCGCCGAGGAAGAACACTGAGGAGGGCAGAGCTGAGGAGGAGGAGGAGGAGGAGATCTGAGACAAGTGCACTGTGTGACTGAAGGTGTAAGTAAAAAATAAACACATTTCAAGGAACAGGAGAAGACTAAGAGAAGTCTAGAAGAGCAAAGTAGATCTGCACTCACATGTTAAGTAGTGGAGGGTCAGTGCAATGGCTGCAGTGAAGGGAAAGAAAGGCAGGAGAACTAACATCCATCTCCTCCAGGAGCCACAGGCCGGAGCTCGTCCCCCTTCCGCCCTCTGCTCTGCAGGATCCTCAGGCTTCGTGGGGGAGCTCAGACACTGGGTGGGCTCCTTCAACTCCCCCTCTCCCTTCCAGAGAGAAGAACATGACTCAAATATCATACAGCTTCTTATGTCTGTGCTCAAGTTGCTTCTAATTGTTATTATGACCACAGGAGAGGAGCAGTAAAGAAAAGGCAGCCTATATGCCAAGAATCAATGAGACATAGATTTTATGCCTGAGCAGACGCTGATTTACTGAGAACATCTTTGAGCTGAAAGGATCTTCTAAAACGTTTAAGGGGTTGGCAGGATTCCCCAGGGGAGCAGACAAAGCGTGGTGATGGGGGGGAGGGGGGGTCTGCTTTCCCACGGCCTGGCACTGCGGTGTCAGCACTCAATCAAGTGTCTCACCCTGACAATCATGAGAAAGGGACCCACTTAACCCTAGAGACGGATTTTATAATTAGGATGAACCATGGATGACTGGATTTGATAAGTGCTGATTAATATGCATGCTTCTGGTATTATATTAAAAAAAAAGTTTGCAAAAGTTAAATAAACACAATGATTTCGGAGTAAAGCAAGAATATAGTGAGAAAACAGTTTCTTGGATAAGCGATGTCCCGATTGGCACAGACTTTTACGCGTGATGAAAAACACCGGCAGTGATGGCTTACCTGTGCAGCGGAGCAGCCTGGGTGTCCATGCCCGGAGACGCAGTACACTTCGCAAGTTTTAATTTTGGGGAGAGTCCTCATAGCACTGTCCCGTTTAGCTCCGGAGAGTCGATATGCAACAATACCTCAGGCATAGAAACGATGGAGAGAGGAAACCCCCGCTGCCGCTTACTTTGAAAAAAAAAAAAAAAAAAAAGCACAGAAATCCGACCTGAGCGGCTCGGATGCGGCGGGGCATTCACCGCCTCCAGTTTACCTGGGCTGCAGGTGTCACACGGAGCCCCACAATGCAGTGCGGGGGACAATGAGACCACTATGAAAGCGTACAATCCGCACAACCATCCGTGCGACAGATATTGTGGGCAAACTTCCTCGCTGTGTATGCGGGAGTTAAGCTCGGAGGGACAAAAGAGTGTTTGAGGGAAACGTGTGCGAGGTATTACAAACGGAGCTTGGCTGCTGTGCCCCTGGATGCTCCACAGGGGCGCCAAGCAAGACAGAACCTGCAATTACAAATCTGGCAAACTGTAACAAGCAGTCTGAGCACTGGAATCAGAGATGCCTGAAGAGGATTGCAATCTTTAACTTTATTGAGGCTATCTCTTGGAGTCAAAGATCAATAGCACCTTGTAAAATCAGTGAAAGGCATATACTGCTCTTAACATAAAAAGGATTTACACATTACACCAATATCTGATAATGCTTTTATTATTTGGTGTGAGCAACAGAATATGTAAACATCAGCTGGCAGTGGATGAATAAGAGTTTCGTCATGTCAGCTGATATGGCTGTAAATCCAGGAGGTGAACTTGTTGACCCTGGTGTAGACCCCAGGTAGGTTTGGTCTGCCGCAGCCCGCCCCCCAGCTGACAATACCAATCAGGAACCAGCGACCCCCGCCTGGCGCCTGACAGGACAGAGGACCCCCTGAGTCCCCCTGAGATGCAATTCATACACATAAAAGAAAAAGAGTACAGTTACTGCTGAATGTTCAGAAGTATACATCAACTTTAAACACAAAATGCAGGTCATTATGTGAGATTCAGTCAGGTGGGAGCTCACCCTACAGGCGTCCCGCTCTCCAGAGGTGACCCCAGCACACAGCATGCGCGGTGAGACAGGTCCGTAGCTCTTCTTACACTCAGTCTGGCTCAGTATGGACACCTCTGCTTTCTGCAGCACTGAGGGCAGCACCTTATCTGCAGGGGGGAAATATGTGGACATACATCTTGCAACTGATGGAGGAAGTCATTTAAACATTTTGGCGGTTATGGCAGATTAAACATGGGTTAATAAAGAGTGCAGGAGTTGATAAAGATGCTCTCTTTGATCCCAGATCAAGCATACAGCCTAAGCAGACACAGATCAGAAGCATGGTACTGATCTGTTTCCAAAATGAACGATAATCAGAGTCAAAGAGCAACTCCACTCTTTAAGGGAGACTATCACACAAAAGATGCTTCACAGATGAGGTGCAACTTGAGGAGTACTTGAGAAAAAGCTCAACACTGGTGTGATACTACTTTAAATAAGGGCAGCAGATTCACAAGAGAGTTATAGACATACAGCAAACACATACAGAAGCATCATGACCAACAGGCAAGTGAAATTTTTGTGTCTTTTTTTTTAATCGCTGTGGTGGTTCCTGAGAGTTTATGAGATGCATATAACACAGGTGGAGAAATCAGATGCTCCTGTGTCAGAAAACCAGTTGAGCAGTGTCTAATTTGTGGTTTTGAGTGGCAAAATGGAATTTAAAACATTTCAGGAGGCGCAGTCAGACATTTAGAGACCAGGTGCAAAGGCAGATGCATCTCAAACTTGTTCTGGAAACAAAAGTGCAGCAACTGCAGCAGCAGAGTGAGCCAAGGGTGATGGTCAGGAAAAACAGGGGTGATAATTTGGTAATAGGAAGAGATTAAGAGAACACTTGGCTGGAAAGAGATGTGGGACAAAAAACAAATTACAATGATGAAATATGATGAAATACCATCCATCCACTGTCTCCCCAAAATGAGGCATATATTTCATATACTGAATCTTTGCTTCTATTATAATTTATGACCTTAGTCTTGACCTTTTTGTACTTTTAGTGAGATGTTAGTGGGTGTAATTGTGTATTATTGGTTTGGTTGCATCCTCTGCCATACCCTCATCACCCTGTCTGAATATGTAAGTTTTTTTACTGTATTATTATTGTGATGTATTTAGGTCACTGCATATAACTTGCCCTGCAAGATAATTCCCCTGAAGGATATAATAATTATCTTAAAGTGTAAAAGACACTGAGTTTATCTGAAGAATTGCTCACCCTCCTCAGAACGGTATCCCCACCCGGTGACCCAGCAGCGGTGGCTGTCGGTGACAGTGTGGGAGGTTGCTGGCAGACACACAGGCTGTATCAGCGGACTGAGGGAGGGAGGCCAGGGCTTCTTCAGCTGCAGCAGGGCGATGTCGTAGTCAAACATGTGCGCGTTATAATACTCGTGCACCACAATCCGCTGGATCTCCGCCACATATTTGGCACTGCCTTGTGTCAGCATGCCGAGGTGGGCGCTCCAGTAGCGGGGGTCAGACAGCCTGCAGGGTCAGAGGTCAAAGAAACAGAGGGACATTCTGTAGAGTCGATTTTTGTAGAGTTGATTTATGATACATTTGTTCATAAAATCAGTGTCATAAGTCTTAATAATGTCATGCAATGTAATAATTGCCAGATAAAGTAATAACTTGGCACAATACAATGCTATTTCCAATAAATGGGTTGAAATGTGATGAAAACTGTTAATGAAATACATTTCCAGATTATTTAAAGGCATCATTATTACCTGCTGATTATTATTCTGTTATATTATGTTAATACTATGATATTAATATTAATATTTTACATAATTAACTATTAAAAAAGTAATTATTTACCAGTAATTATTGTATTTTCCTTATTTTTCCTTATAAAACTACTCACAACTTTTATTTGTACTTGAACTGCTACAAACCTCATGTAGTAATAATGATGAAACAATGTAATGATATGATCTTCTGGCAATCACATTTATTATTTTTTACATGTAATGAAATCATCAAGTACTTAATTTGTTAAATTCGAACTGCCAAAGATAAATCTGAGGGGAGTATGATTAAAGAGATAAGAAAGCAAATAAAACTGATTTCTGTTATACAGAATATGTGTAGTTTTTCTAATTTTTGCTTTTTCTTGTGAAAAATACTTCTACTTCTTCTGACCTCTAAAAATCCCTCAAGTGAAACAGTCCCTTTAGTGAAACTGCTCCCAACAAGGGATAACCTTGGCGATTGGTCGCAAGTACACACTGATTTGTTTCAGGTGGTTATAAGCCAGAAAGGTTGGGAAACACTGCCTGATAATTTACTGTATGCCTGCTCAGTGTATTAACTCTGTGGCTGTCACACATAGAATATACAGCATGAATCAACACTCAGTTAATCATCAGGGTGACTGACCTTTCCTTGCTGAAGCAGTGGGCAGCTGAGATGAGCCAATTAGCGGTAAGGACAGAGGCGCCACAGTACAGGTTACCAGCAAAGTGGAGGCTGACCTGCCAAGGCCACTCCCCGTCCACAGAGTTGACCCCACCCACAATGCGCTCGGGTCCTGTAGATGAACCCACTCTCTTCACTGAGGAGGGACGACCACAGGCTGCAGAGAACAGAGGAATGGATTCTGTACTAGGATTATTTTTGATGGATTAGCTGTATGTAAAGGAACATAGTTTGTGTGTGTGGATGTACAATAATGCCCCTGCTTCTTTAGCCTTGATTGGTGTAAATATAAACACATGTAAAGTTTATTACATATCATCATATTGTCATTAAAATTAAGACATTATTGCCTCTAACGAAGGACAGTTCGGTAGTGAGAGAAACATTTTTATTATGTGCTGTTTATAAAGAATTTAAATGTCCACAATGTGACTGTATCAGTGTGAGTATACAGTGTGTACACTGATGCTGAGTCATCACCATGACAGACAAGTTTGCTGCCGCCTTATTAAAAAGTAAGAGCTTTGGCACATGTGTGTGAGTACGTGCACATACACACAGGCACACACACACGCGCGCATGCATGTGTGCCCGGTATCAGTGAGTGATCAAAGACAGGCCTGTTCCCATCACCTTGAGACCCCGTTGTGATAAAATAACAGAAAACAGAGAACGCTATTACAGCAGGATCACCTCAGTGCTGCAGGTCAGCAGGTTTGGAGCACACGGCCCGGTGGATTATAAAATAACAACAACTTTCTCATGAAACCACACAAAGGCAGAGAATTAGCAGTGTGGTGGCAGTGCAACAGTAGCTTCATTAATAGCAGATAACTCAGCCGGGACGTGATGTTAATGAGACAGACAATAAATGTGATTATAATTAAGTTGAAGTCAAAAGGTAACAACATTTCTACAACATCTTAAATCCATAATTAAACTTTTTTTCAGTCTGAAACCAGATCTTAACATGTGGAATAATACTGAGCATAAGTTTTAAAATTGTTAAAAATGTCAAAGATGTTTTGTGTATAATTTTGAGATGAATCTGAATTCTTGAAAATGAATAAATATCATCTTTTTAGAATTATAGTACCTTACAAAAAGGAAGTGTTTTTGCACTGTTGCACCTAAACACGTTGGCACTGGAGTCACTTTAAAGATGTGAGGTTGCTAGATTTATATGAAGAGGAGGGTGGAATTGGGATTGTTCAAAAATCTGTGGTGATATTTTTTTGGGAAATAATTGTTTTCTTGCCACCGTGTCTTGAAGATGTGTTCACAGGGTCGGTAATGCGAGTGCTCACCACAGTCCTCCTCATCACTGTGGTCCTGACAGTCAGGAACACCATCACACTTTGCGTTCTTTTTCAGGATGCAGGAGCCACTGCTGCACTGATAGCTGATTGCTGAGCAGGTAGTTTCTGGCACAAAAAAACAGAGAACACATTTGTTAGTGGTTCTCAGATGAGAGGGTATCGACACATTTTTGTTTTTAAAGAAAATACTAAAATTCATACCTTGAGTGCAGTTGATCTCATCTATTCCGTTGGTGCAATCTGTCTCTCCATTGCAGACAAACAGAGGATGCAGAGGACTGTTGCCACCACAGTTCTTTGTGGGCCTCGCTGTGAAGATGTGCAACATTTTTCCAATGCAAATTAAACAATTAAAATAAAAATATAAGCTTTCCTGATAATAATAACCAAGCAGTAACTCGTAGCACAACTTACAGCAGAAGACCTCGTCGCTCTCATCGTGGCAGTCGTCCAGGCCGTCGCAGCGTCGACTTTTCTCCACACACAGTCCTGTGGAGCACAGGAAGTGGCTCTCTGGACAGGCTGGTGGACACAAGGGTGGGGTTAGCGGTTAGGACTGACATATGATACGGGAAAAAGTAAGAGGAAGGAAAAATGAGGTGCATAACAATATATGATTAATCTACTTTAAATCTACTTTAGTGACTGAAAGGCAAAGCAAGTAGCTTCTAATGTGATGCTGTTTAAAACTATATGAAAATTACATCTCAACCTAGTCTATCTGTTTACTGTTGTCTTTTATACTAAGTTGAAAAATGTCCATTTATATATTAAGGCAGTTTTTCCCACACTTCATCTCTGTAAAGTATATTTAACCGATATTTAACCACATTAAAATAGGCACCTATAATCTGTCATTTCCCACACTTTACCCTGGCTGTAATAATGACACTCATGCTCTGGCCCTGCAGTGCTTACGTTGGCTGATATTGTAGCTGCTGTAAGACGCCTGAAAAGGGTGATCAGAGTTACGTGAGCTGCAGCGAAACTCCACCTCTGGGCTGGTGTCAGCGATCCGAAACACTGTGCGGTGTCCCACGTAGCTGCCACAGAAACTGTGAAGCGAAAGTAACCATCATCAGAGCATCTTTCAAGCAGGTTTTAAGAAACTTTTCCTAAATTCTTAAATCATATAGCCACCATTTAATAAGATGATTTCTTCTATCTTAGGGAGGCATTGTCAATGGTTGTAGATATTTTTATAGGTAAAGCACACTGTAAATTTTATATTGGAGTCCCCTCAAGCCTATACACATATAGCTGTACCCACATACACGATCTCATTGACCTTCCACCAGCCGTGGTCACAACCTTTCATGTCCTTTGGTTTCAGTACATAGTTCTTGAACTGCAGAGCAACTCCTAAAGCAGAGTTGGGTGTCTAAAATAAAAAAATACAGAAGACACAAATAATAAAAAAAACTATTTTAAGTCACCAGTGAGTTCAGAAAAACTTACCCACAGTAGTACAAGTTATGTATGTGTGTGTGTATGTGTGTGTGTGTGTGCACCTGAAACCTCCAGGTGCAGGAGCACTGAGGAGGCAGCAGACTTGGGTGGAAAGGGCTGAAGATCTGGCCGGTGATGTCAGGGTCTAACTCAGTTTTAATGTCAGACACACACTCTGGGAGAAAGAGATAGACCGGAGAGACAGAACCAGAGCCAATAGTTAGCACTGCATATGATAACCAGCACTGCTGCTTACAGTGGGTCCTGAACTGGGAGTTGAGACTTGGCGAGATGATTAAAAAGATATATGAAAGAAGGAAAAACATCTTTTTTTCTACACAAAAATAGTTTTATTTTTCTGAATCTCTAAGTAATCTCTCTGTTGTGAAATAATGAGTAGTTTTACCTTTTAGGATCTTTTATTTCAATTGATAACTACATGTAGATTTCAAATCCTTGACAAGGGGCCATGCAAACCATTACAGACAAATGTACAAAAGGCTGGGAATGTATCGAATTTAAGACAGCCAGGTTAATGTCTCATACTTTTCTCAGCGATGGCTTCAAAGTGTCCTCTAAAGTTCTTGTTGCCATTAGTCATTCTGAAGGACAGCAGCATGACGTTGGAGGTAGACACCAGGGAGAAGGAGCTGGACACTGGTTCACACAGCCTGCAGCACAGAGATACACTTCAGTATAAGCAAGGTTCATGTTATAGAGACCTCCAACACACATATTGACATATGGAAAGCAGCCTGTTGCATTGCTTGCAACTTTAATATATGGGAAAACTTTATATTTTCTCAGAAGGAAGAGCCCTCTGTAATCACATAAAGAGAGAAATCTGCGGTCAAGTAGCAGCTGCAGACTCACCTGTGCAGAATGCGCCCTCTCATGGGCAGCAGAGCATCGTACACAGTTAGGGCATCGCTCACACAGTCGCTGGGCTCAATGAGGAACGAGGTGACGGTCAGACGGATGAGAGAACCAGGGACAACGGTGAGCTTTACATGGCAACTCACACCACCCCATGATGAAAAGACATTTAAAGAAACCCTTGCCCCAGGAATGTTGGCATACATCTTATCTACACACTGTGAGCCTGGGAGGAGAGAAAAAACACTCAGACTATCTCAAACACAATGAGACATGTAACTCTTGCCACACCTTACTGAGGTGTTTTAGCCTACCTGCTGCATTTGATGTATAATCTGAGCGCTGGACAGCTGCAAGAGGATATAAAAGTCAATCTGTGCAAGAGTACACACTGATAAACACACTTCTATGGAATCCACAGACAGACACACAGACCCACCATTGATGAGGATGGAATCTATATCGACTGGGAGACCCAGCAGGTAGCCTACAGAGGACCTGTTCTTTAGGGTGGTGAGGATTGAGTCTCTGAGAATGACTCCTATGCACTCCTCACACACCGCTGGGCTCTTTAGACGAGGGACCACAAACACCATCCAGAAATGCACCACCACACCACCCTTATTGTTGTTACTGGGCAAAGGAACAGCTTGAATTAAAACCTCCATTAATACAGCACTTCAGTAAGATTTGTTGTGATTTTGCCACATGATAACTACCTGAGGTCTGAAATGACAGCCTGCTTGTACAGCTTGGCCACAGAGGACATCTTGAACACATTGCTCACCTGCAACGCACCAGCAATCAACAGTAAACACTCCCTTTAGATCTGATGTTCAACACTAACCATTATATGAATAACAGGGTGACACCAACGCATACCACATGTTGTATTTTGTTCGCCATGGACACAAACTCATGGGACTCAGCCTGGCGGTACTCCGGGATGAACTCCACGTTGGCGACACGGAACATCCCAGCAAAATACGCTCCGCTGTTGCTTTCTCGGCGAACTGTCAAGTGATAGTAGTACATATAACATCATGCATACATCAGCCTAATAACAATACGATGATATGAGATCATAAATTTGATCATGAAGCTCTATATTAAAAATAAGTCAGAAAAACTGAGCATAAAAAAAAATCTAAAAGTTCTGGCAGGTGATTGAAATATAAATTTACTGATTTTTAAGGGAAAGTCTAAAGATTCTTACATGAAGTTGCATCATGTTTACTTACAAATGAAGACCCACAGCAGCGACCACACCACCACCACCACCACAAACACCACCGCCGCGATGATGAGAGCGAGGTGCTGGACATTCAACACACGGGCCCACAGTTCCTTGAGGGCCCCGGGCTTCCGTCTGCGCCTCCTGTACTTCCTGCGGAGCCTCTGCAGAGTGTGGTCCACTGTGGCCACCTCCACAGACACATCTGTAATCTACAGGCAGGGTAGAGGGAGGGTAGGGGGACATGCAATCTTACGCTGATGCAAGGTGCCATCACAGAAGCAGTAAATTTCATGTGCCCTTTCAAGTAGTCACTTCAATCTGTGCAGATTCTAATAGGGATGGGGTTAATGATGTTGAAATGATGTGTAGAAAACAAATAAGTGTCTCTTGATACTCTTAGTTCCCGCCTCAAGAATATTAGAGGCCTCAGGATTCAGTGTTGGAACAAAATAGCAGCCGGCATGCGTATGGCTCTCTGAGGACCATAAGTAGGTTTGAATTACAGGAAAAACATTAAAAGGGCATAACCCTGCTGTTGCCATTCTTCTCTTATCACTGCTCCTCATCCAGGTCAGCTAATTAACATTACAGTAGACGGAACAAAATGCCAATAAATCCCAAACACACAGACTTGAGTGGGCAAGTGTTTCAATGGTCTTCATACGTCAGGGTATGCGCAGGAAGAGCAAAAATGGTGATAAAGTTAAACAGAAGCGTCACATTTTGCTGTTAATCTGCCAACAATGATGTACAATGTGTCTACTGGTAATAATGCTTCATCTGACTTCATCCTGTGAAGGGAAATACCTCAGAGCAACTCCATCAGATGCAGCGCTCAGCACTCATTGAGTTACCCGGTGCGCATATATTATTCATTCAGTGTCATCCCATACTGTGCAAGTGGCACTTAATCCATCACAAGTAAGCAGGGTAAAGACTCCCAAAAGAAAATAATGGTTTTATCTATTTTACAGATATTTTATCATGCAGCATGACAACTGATGTTACTTTAAACTTTTGATGTGTAAACAGACTTCTTCTGAGGTTTAATCTTCAGAAACGGCAATATACCTGATTAAAATGCAAATTAATGATTAAAAATCTAACTATGTAACACTGCTAGAAGAAAAATAAGTCAAGGACACACTGTTACTTACGCTGGCAGCTCCCTGTTGAGATGCATCATCTCCGTGCGTCTGCTCGTTCTCCTCACGCTCTGCGCCCATGACACAGGCATCCCTTCAAGGCCTCTATCATCTAATTCCTGATTTCAGATTTTTAAGATCCATTCTTTCCCTTCGGAACAAAAACAGGCGTTTAAAGGCAGCAGCACACACAGACACACACGTTGTAAAGTCAGACTGTGCCTGAGACGCACTGCCAGCAGGTGTGTGAAACCAGATCCTTCAGCACAGGCGAGTGGTGGAGAAACAGGGAGCTTGCTGATGGTAACGACCCTCCTCCAGTCCTATGGTTAATGTTTCATTCATTAACTTCTATTGCTCGCTTTTATCTAATTCACATCATTCCACATGCTTCTGCCACAAGAAAGTATTTGCTCTGCAGTAAAAACAAACAAACAAATGGCTAGTTGCATAAACAAATAAGAAATTGTTTTAAAAGAGACAACATTTGGTATGTTTGTACAAGAGTTTTATTTACACTGTTAACAGGGAGGTCAAAGTGTTTATCCTCTGATTGTTTTGTGCTCAGAGGTGACAGACTTGCAGCATAACTCAAAAGAAAAAGGGTCCAGCCTTTGTGAAATTAACTAAAACCATGTTTGTCAGCATAAAAGCAGAATATACATCATTGTCAAAATTAACAGAAAAAAAAAAAATCTTTCAGCTGGAATTAATAAGACAAGGGGTGGGGTCTCTTGAACTTGAGTGAGCAGCATCTTTAACACAACACATAACAAAAACAGACAGTCAGTATTTTAACACTTTTGTCATGCCCCTTTAAAACTGTAGGCACTGAACTTCAACATGAAACAAAAACAAACAGATTAAGAGACACACGAGGCACAAAACCAAAAAAAACGACAGTACATTCACAGGCAGGAAAATACAGGAAAAAAATAAAGTCGTCAGGACGGTTTGGGTGTGCTCTCAACATGCACAGACAGAGAAAAAAAAAAGGATGAGGGGGGCAAAGCCTCATTTCCTGAAAAAGGCGTTGCGGGTGATACTGTACAACAGGTGATAAGGCTTTCGTTTTGGGGGCTCGGCCAGTGTAAAGACCTGCTGTTGAGGCACACTGGTTGGAATGGTGACGTGACGCTGGTGAAGTGGGTGAAGGTTTTGGTGTGGTGGGACAGAACCGGAGTAACCAATAGCTAAAAAGGTAAAAAGGCAAAAGGAAAATCAAAATTATGAATGAGGAGTAAATAAAAATTCAAATAAATGAAACAAACAGTGGCTCAACGGCATGAAGAAAAACGTTTTCCTTACATTTGATCTTCCCGTGTTTGCCTCTTCTGGCGTTGACAATGGCCTGTTTTCGTTGTTCTTCACTGATCTCCATTCCTGAGAAGAGACACAAACATAAACCTTCAGGTCAAAATATTTCCTACCACCCCCTCTTTCAACACTCTTTACACTGTTTTATTTGACATCTATGCACAGTGGCTGTTTTGTATCACAAGTGAAAGGAATTCGGCAACACTCACCCATCTCTTGGTCCTCCTTGACTCTGTGTCTCTCCTTGGCAAAGGCCTGTAACCACCTCTGCTTGTCCTGGGCCTTCCTGCAGCACAGCACACACATTAACTCCAGAGTGGAGGCGTGGCGCAGGCGCAGAGCGTTCCTCAGGGTCAGGCCCAAGTCCGAGTCCCGCCCGTCAGGCATGTCCACCACCTCGGTCTGGTCCATATCCAGCCGTCCACGGTAGTGGAGCAGGTCTCTGCGCAGGACATCTTTTTTGCAGTAGACCAGCTGGTGGTCAAAAAGGAAGAAGCTGCGCTGTTGCATTTTGCCTTGCCGGACAATTCGAGTCAGCTCACCAGAGTGGATCAGCTCTGAGCTGCGCTCTAGCACATCAGGTCCCTGCAATAAGACATTTACAAATACATTCACAAAGAGTCAAAAGATGTATACAATACGAATCGATATAATTTACTTAAGGCTAACTGTATATTATCGATTGCCAGCATTCAAATCAGAGGATTATTCAATAGCTATCACCTCCCAGTGCAGAATGGCAACCTGCCAGTGAGCGATGGTGTCAACACTCTCCAGCCTTCTCTTCCTCTCATTGATCAGACTGGCCACATTCTTCATGGCTTCATGTGCTTTGCTCACTCCACTGTAGTCACTGCAATTAACAAGACATGGAACACTGAGCATGGGGCCACCAGAGAAATAAAATGAAAACAAAGGACACTCCCATTCACAGTGACTCACTGCTTCCATCTAAAACATGAAATAGTAAGAAATAAAACCACTGGGACCAGGATGAGCTCTTTATTTAGGATGAAATAGTTTGAAACATAATGCAGATCCCTGTGATGAATGAATGAATGAATGAATGAATGGATCATTGATATTAATGAACTGGATAATGGTACCTGATGCTAGGCTATTTAAATAAGTATCACTGTAGTTACTTGCTTACAGCTTTCGTCGTACAGCAAAAGTAGGACACCAGCTGCATTGAGTCAAGCTACAATATATGATTAACTGGCATAAGATGTAGTTATTGTAGTGCTGAATGTATCCATAGCAACAAGCATCATTGGTCCTGCAGTGAGCAACAGTGTCAACACTGAATTAGATGGCTTATGACCCATATACTGTATACAGTTTCATATATGTTAGTGCTGGGTGATAGAAGATAATGATGCATGCTGGAGTGCAGAAAAAGTGCTATTTTTGTATGTAAGATACTCAGAATGTACAAATAGCACAAGTGATACATAGTGAAGTAAAAGTTAAACATTTGCCTCGGAGTACCTGTGGTCTTTGGGGGTGTACTTGAGCAGTTCTCCCAGCTGCAGGGGGTATTTACAGATCTTCTGGACGGGTGTGAGCAAGAAACCAGCTATAGAAATGTCAATCATCTGCTGAAGGAGCCGGCAGGCCTCAAAGAAATGCTTATATCGCCCTGACTTCATGAGGCGCTGCAGCTCCGCACAGGCTGCTGGATGAGTGTTGCAGTACTCTGAGTAGATTGAAAAGCCCTCCCCCTTTGGAAAAAAAGAGACATTCACTGAAAAATTTCATCTTCTCAATCAGGTTAATAAATTAGTCTGTCATTAGACTGACTGTGGCCATTACCTGCAAGAGAAAGCAAGAGCCTATTTCACTGAGATGTGGTTGTTCTTTGTTGTATTTCTTGTCCAGGTCTCGAAGGAACTGCCTCTGAAACTTGTAGATGTCCTCTATGTTGCTGAAGATGGTCTTCAACTGCAGCTCACTGAACATGTCCGGGTGTTTACGGCACTGACGGATGTAACCCTGAGAAGAGACAGAAAACCAGTATTTTTTACATTGTGAGGAGTCATGAAAACAGTTCAGATACTGGCCAACAGGAGGTGCTTAATGGTGGAGCTGAATATTTTAGTATGAAATGCATTTTGATTTTTTTCACATCATTTCTAAAATAGTAGAGTGTTGACATTTATTAGAACGGACTTAAATGTCAACTGGTCCATACCTCACAGATGTCCTTCAGGTGCTTGATGTAGATGCGTTCAGTATTCATGATTTCCTGAACCACATTGGTTCTCATCTGCTCTTTGTGCTGGGCGCTGTGTGTGTCCCTGGGAGTTGGATCTTCCTGGTCCGCTACGCTTTCCACACTTTCTGCACTCGAGTCCTCCTGGTTCACACGCACCTGAAACACATCCACCACAAACACAGTGACACATTAACAAGTCAGTTTGCTAACTTGAAGTCAGGATTACTTTTCCAGAACATATTTAGCCCAATTATTTCTTTCTTCCAGTTAAAAATACTCAAACTTTATTACAAATATGCTGCTTAACACTCAAATCAGTCTTTTTAAGATTTAATGAAATTAAGTGAAATTTCTAGCGATTACAAAAGGAAGTACAATAACTACTTAAACTACAAAAGATTCTACTCTACATCGCTATAGTAACAACATGTGCAAATTTAACCAGCTCCTGTTAGGTAACATTGATTCAGCTACAAGCAATTACACAGCAGACGCCCATCTGCCAATCAAATAACCTCACCATGGTTACCACAGACTGCCTAATTAAGACTCAACTGTCAGTCAGCACCGGTCACCACAGAAACGAGCTGAACCTCTGAGGTTTGAACCCTTTCACACACTGTGTTAAGAGGGCTGGTGAGGTTTGTTTGGAGCTAAGCCAGTTTACAAATCTTTTCTGTGCTGCTGGAGAGCAAACATGTGTCAGGCACACAGGTCAGGAAGTCCACTTACCCGCACAAAACTGGAGGGGAACCAGGCCTCCTTGTCAGGCCCCCTACCCCACCACCAGTCCTTATGTGAGGCTTCCAGGACACGGATAACATCTCCAGCCTTGAAGGCCAGCTCCTGCTCCTCCATGGTCACATGGTCCCAGAGAGCCTCAGCATACACCGTGTGGCCAGAGCTTATCCACTGAGTAACACATATACACACACAACCAGATAAGATAAAGATACAATTACATGCAGACTAAGCCGATGTCTAACATGTAAGATTATATCTAGACTTAAGGACGCTGCAGTAGTTGTCTCTTACGCTGAACTGGGGCAAAACATCTTGAAAACACACGAAATGAAAACGTTTTCACATGGCTTTTCACAAGGCACACATAAAACAAGACAAATGTTGCATCATAAGTTCAATTCACATTCTTGGAGATGACGTTTGCGAGTGTTGCAACGTGACAAGTGAGTTCCCCTCCTCAGCCTCACCTCGTTGAGCACAGAGAGCTCCACCCCTGGCTGGAGGTAGGGTGTGACATCAGTCAGCTCATCAAAGCTGCCCTCCTCCTCCTCACTCACGCTGTCATCAAGTGTTGCTGAGCACTCAGACACACCATCTGCAACACACACACGGTGATTAACAAAAGATTAACATTCTGACAAGATTTAGATATTCCACAAAACAAGCCACAGATGCAGGAACACCCACACCTGACGCTATACCAACATTTTCCTCCAACACACTGACAACACATTGACATTCCAAGACTCAACTTTCCTACAGACTACAATTTGCAATCGTTTGTCACATATCAACAACCCACCGCTGAGCACTCTGTGGAGCTTACGCCGTCCAACGCGGTCTAGTCCGATGGGGGTGCTCTGAGAGAAGGTGGAGGGGCGAAACCTGGCAGACACTCCTCTATAGGGGGGCACCTGGTGGGAGGGGATGGGTGGCCGTGACAGGGGCTGTAGAAAGGACAAAAAGAAACATCCTGGGATTTAGGAAGAGCTCACTCAAATCCAAACAGAGCTGACAGGAACAGTCAACGAGTCTATTATTATTTCTGAATAGTTTATACTTCTACTAGGTTTAACCTGTGAAAACTTACAGAAGGAAGGCAGTCCTCCTTCTCCTCTGCATCAGCGGAAAACAAATCCACCACTCCCATTGCTGAGACGGGCCGCTGCCTTCTGCCCTGAATGTCGCCGTTCATGTTGCAGTTGTCAGGGCTGTCTCCATTCCCAAACCCGTCATTACCACTAGAGTCTGTATGCAGTGATGCATTTTCTGTCCTTCCCTCAGCATGAAGTTCTGCCACTTCCTCAGGAATGGAGTGCTTCCTGGAAACGAGCTGCCCGTAGTCCGAGATTGGCCGAGGTCTCGGGCGCCCACCTCTTCGTCTGGGCTTGACGGAGGATGTTTCTGTGGAAGCGGTGGCTGCATCTGCGGGTGATGTGGGTGATGCGGGTGATGAGGGTGATGTGGGTGATGTGGGTGAGTCTGAGAGGCTTGCTGGGGAGATGGGAGGGGTGCTGCTGCTGCTTGTTGGAGAGACTTCCTCTGTTTGGAGAAGTGCTTCTTGTCCTTGGTCATCTGATGTCGCCTAAGGATCAAAGGTGAAAAAACTGAAAACTCCAAAAGGGCAATTATATTGACTTCTCTCTGTTCAATGACCTGCAATGTACAGAGATGTAGAACATAATGTCTGCTGGAAAGAACATATTCTATTCAGAAAGAAAGCATAATGCTACTGCAAGTCATAAAAGCTCCAAGTAGAAACAACTGTCTTGGTTTGAACTAGAGGCAGAACAAGAATCAGGGCAAAACTGTTTTGGTGAACTTTATCAGGATCCTCGTGAGAAACTTGTTTATCACGTGAAAGTATTCAAGTTCACACAGTGATTGGCTCCACATATTGAACACAATCAACCCCCACGCTTATCACGTTCAAACAAGCCCAGCAGCTGAAATAGCACAAATATTCCACAATTAAATGTTATCATACTGTATGTATTGTATGCTCAACAGTCAAATATTGGCTAATGGTTACTCATTGAAAATTGTTGTTATAAGCCTGTTAGTCAGCCAGCAATATCAAACCTCACCTCTTGGTTTTCTCGATCTGGGTCCATTCCCCGGCATATACACTGGAAAGGCACACAGTGGACTAGCACCATTGTGAAACACACACAGGCCTGCGTCCCCAATACCGAGTCCCTGATTATTTTGAGGCCAGTAAAAGCCGCTTGACTTCTAAAGTAAACAAATCTGATTTTTTTTGTTCATCTTCAAAGGCAAAATCCTACACTTAAACCAAAAAACATTTCACTCTAACAGCATGATTATGGTCTCGTCTATCTGCTGGTGCTGCTAGCTGTCCCGGGCCCAGTGTCCATGGTGCTGGACTTTGATCCATTGGGCTCCAGCTAGAGGGAGGGAAGCAAGAGGGAAGGGGGAGAAGCGAGGCGGGGTTTGTGCTCACTCACTGCTGCCTACCCTTCTGGGACACACAGGACTATTGAGCTGTTTTGCGCAAGGGCCACTAATCATAAACAAAGCCTAATCATTAACTGTGTCTGCTCCTTCAGTGTGCCTGTTAGCGGAGAACAGTTGGCTTCGGCATGTGATACTACTACAGCAAAAGTCAGTATATCACATAGAGGGCAAATATGACACACAGGAAAACGACGGTGAAGCACTGTTATGTCTATATTGTTATTTCTTTAACGTTGAAGGGGACTTTGGACCACATAGGCTCAGGTTGCAGGGTATGAGTTCTGACAAGTATCACGTCGACATGAGAACTTATCTCAGAGGGTTAGAATCAAATTCAAAGATCACTGCTTAGGAGTGATCTTTCATTTCCTAAGACAAGGGTCAATGCCATTCAATTGGAAGATGTTCTAAATGATAAGGAAGAGATTTAATCTTTCCTCTGCTTCCCTCCTCTTTGAAACTTTACAGAAAGCTAACCTGTAACTTAATAATTTCCCAGTGCCTTGCTTCCAAATGTAATGATAAAACTTTCTACTAGTATGTGATAGTGTACTTTGTTGTCTTTCAGTTGAAGTATCTATCTGCACACAGTGAAAAGCTCTGTCATCAAACAGGCCAGCTGCACAAAGATAACATGCTAGCTTTATATCATTATTGTATTACACAAGTCCTGGCTTGTAGTATATCAGATTATCTGCATCTACTGAGGCAATGAGCAGGGAGGATCAGGTGGAGCAATATTGACTGCTAAAAGAAAAAAATAACCATAAATGAGGGAGGACCCACAAATTCCCAGAAGCCATTGATAGCACAGGAGAAAATTTATTGGGCCTGAAAGGGAGTAGATTCGCCCCCGTGGAAGGAATCCACAACAAATACAGGAGGCTCTGGAAATGGTGACAAAAGATGACTACAGGAAATGTTTCAAGGAATGGGAGAAGCACTGGGACAAGTGTGCTGCATCCTAAGGAGAGTACTTTGCAGGGGATTAGAAAAGGTACAACTGCAAGATTTACAATGACAGTTTTTTAACAACTCTGGGAATTTTTGGGGCCCCTCGTACAACTATATACCAAGAAAATTGGATTATTTCACCACAGACACCTGCCGTTTTTATGCGCATGATTTGCCAAATTACTCCCTTACCTTATTTGATAGCGAGTTGACCTCAGCCTGCTCTTGGCTTTGTAACGGCTCCTTTTGGCTGTGCGTAGATGAAATGCATTCTGCCGTCTGTTTATAACCACTTCTTGTAGCTACAGTGAAATATTCTGAGTGAGCAAAGACACCAGGTGAAGTCGCTTCTGTTCTCTCTGGGGGCTCTACAGAAACTGGGACCTGGACCTGGTGCTGCTGTGAATTGACATCATATTCAGGCTGTGGGTGAATCACTGGGTTGTGTTCAAGAGACATGACCCGAGCTCTGATGGGCGAGGGCCGGCGCTGTCGCTCACTGGTTGTTAGGCAAGGCACACGGCGGGAGTAGTCGTCATGGAGACGGCTCAGGGGTGACATGGTAGATGGAGAAGTAGGGCTGGGGGAGGGACTCCGTCTGCGCCGGACAGTCAGGTCAGTCATGCTGCCTACTAGCTTCAGCATCTGTCCCTTCGTCTTCACAGGACTCTTTCTGCGGCTACCAGTGTGGCCTCGGAGGTCCACTGAGGAGGCGCTGGCTGTCCTCTGGATGTTTGGCGTCCCATTTGATGTGTTCGTCCTCTGGGAGTCTTCCTGTTGTGAAGGAGGACCTGGAGATGGGGCTTTGCGTCTGAAAGGTGCCTTAAATATATGAAGGTTCTCTGCACTTTTGCTCAGTCTGCTCAGCACCTTCACATTTGTGTTCTCACTCATGTTCTCTGTTTGGGCATTGACCTTACAACTTTGATCTGGTTTCTGAGTGTCTGCAGCTTCATCTGTGCTTCGTCCCGCTAGTCTCCCATTCCCCATGTCAAATAAAGAGATGCGTCCTGCCCCGTACGCCCTCCTGATACTCCTGGAGAAGCGTGAATTCCTCTGGAGGCCATCTCCATCATCATTTTCCTCATCATCGTAGTCCTCGATGTCTGAGCCATGCTGACTCATTATAGCCAACTTTTGCCCAGTAAAATTTCCATTAGACACACCGACACCTTCTGCAATCTGTAAATGATTTGTTGCGTCATCTTGCTTAGGGTCATTGTTGGTGACAACTGTGCCATTAGCCATTTCCTGATTGGACATAGGCACATGCTCTCCGTCATGGTTGGTTGCCCCTTTACTCTGGATGCCCTGGAGCACAGAGGAGCGTAGCTTTTTGAAGGAGTCCACGACACCCAGTCCTTGGAGTCCAGACCAGGGCTGGGGGCCGTTGCTGCTGCCATCGTTGCTGTGGGTTAAGGTGGGACTGTCAGTGTTTGGACTGTGGGCAGGGACGGCACCCTTCCTCGAGTTAGAAAAAAGCCTCATAATTCTTGAGGAGTGGGGTTTTCCTTCAGGTTGAGCTATAACAGGGTTGGACCAGGCAGAGGAGTTGATGCCATTCAATCGGTTCTCGTCAGCGAGAGAACCTGCAGTCATCGGTTGTACCTGGGCTCCACACCCAGATAGCAGATATGGGACCGCACTTCTCTCAGCATGACTCTGGAATGGATATATATCACTGAGGGGTCGGCTCCGAATCAGTGGGTCAGCTTTGGAGTTGTGGAGGCACGGGAGAGAGTCCTCGCTTGTGGACAAGACTCTGTCCTTTTGTTCTGCCTGCAAAACAAAACAGAGATAAATTCAGTGACCTTTGCATGTTTCAATATAAAATTAATAAATTTGCCTATCAGATATCGGCAGATCAGCTAAATTCACATCACATTTGTTTCAACAAATTAACTGAGTAAAACAAAAGATTGTTACAGCAGTACTGCAGCACATTTTTTCAAGGAAGGTTATGGATATAAATTTCTGAGAAAGCATTAGCACAAAGAGTACTGTACATACCCTTAAGGGGCTCGGAGCATGAGAATTAATTATTGAGTGTTTACAGTACACGTCCCTCTGTGCTCGTATGTAACAGGAGGAATGGGGAGCAGAAAGGGAGGTACGCAGATAAACAGAAAGCAGACTATCCTTCAGTGTGCACAGGGCCATGAGGAGTAAGACATCTTTCACAGAGAACACTACGTGCATTTGTCCTTGGTGCTGTATTTCAACGTCCAAGGGGAGCTGAGGCCCAGGTTGGGGTGATGTTGTGCTAAGTTCAGTTTTATGTGTGTGTGTGTGTGTGTGTATGACTCAGGGCAGTAGCTAATGCAGCTGAGCCTTTGAAGTGAGGCTTTGTGAGCGTGACTAAGCAATGAAACTTGCTAATCCATTGTGATTAATGCAATAAATTGCCCAGTTTTCTCCAGATTACGTCGATGATGAGGTGGTTGTAATGGGGAGGACTGTGTGGTCTTCGAATCAACGGCACTGTTCAACTCCCTCATAATGGTCCGCTCATGCACAACTTGTCATTGTCTGTCTATTTAAGACTCCTTCACATTGTCTATTTTAAAGTCTCTGTCATGACTGGATTAAACCGTTTTTGCTGGTATTCTGGTCACTGTATAGCTGAAAACTGACTCAAATAAGTAACCAGCAAACCAACACCATTAATCATTTAACTATAAATGACTAGGCTGGAACTGCATGCCTAAATGATCATAGAGTATATAAAACATAGGTGTATATGAACACTTGGATGATATTGCTTAAGTTCTTTGTCCCTTCTAAAAAAACATTTTCTGCACCTTACCTAACCTTCCAAGGAATAATATCTCTTGAAAAACATTTTGTGCATTCACATGCCTTCTCTATCAGATGTTCCTGCATGGGGAGGAGGAATGAGCCTCTCAATAACTAGTTTACCTTTTTCCAGAGGCAGAACAGTCCGCAGAATATGACCCTTTCTTTGTCTTATATTGTCATATTTGTCAAGACAAGATTTGGATAATATGTATATGAGACTAGAGATTGTCTATGATTTTGGTTATTGCAGTAATATGATAGCTTACATATTTACAAGTCATATTATTCAAAGCTAAATTACAGTAAAGTGGAACAATCTTTTATTGTAATATTCACATTACTAGTAATCATTTTACAACATTTCCTGCAGGAAAACTATCCTGTAATCCTTTTAGTAATGCTTACAAATTCTGTAAATATTGTTCAGTTTTTTAAGGTTTGAAAGCAGTGTTGCTTCCACTGATTGCTGTGTGGACAGGCTGGAAGTTAAGAGGGATCCTGGAAGGCTCCCATGCCTCCCGTCCCCATGCATGTTCAGCAACAGATGGGCTTTCTCAGTCAAACCCTCTGTGGAATCTGCTGTCACTTCAACCAGCTCCCTCCATCACACTGAACACTTATGTAAACACAGAGCCACTGCTGCCAAGCACCGCTGCTGACAGACAGTAAACACCCCTCATGAACAATGTGTTGCTTTCAAAGCTATGCTGAATTGTCTTCTTGTACTTTTTCCTCCTCAGCCACTGACGAATCCCGTTGAGCAGAAACTGGAAAAATAGATGGGATCAATTATTCCATCTCTTCCAAGCAGAAAGATAAGAGATGAAGAGAAGAATGTCTAAAGCTCTGAAAGCTTGTTTTTGTTTTGAATACCTACGTCATGCTATCAGCCGTTCTACCAACTGTGCTATCCTTCAACACCTTTATGCCTTCTCCCACATTTGGCGCCAACTGGCCTGTGACAGTTGGCATTCACTAATACTTGGCAGTGCTGTTAGTTGGAACCAAGCTGACACAGGTGGTGACCATTTCACAAACAGACAAAAGTGACTTTAAACATCATACAAGCAATGTGATGGTTTATAACTTTCCAGTATCCAGTTAGGTGCCCTTTAAGAATCATAATTTTATATGAACCATAAAAAAATCTAGCATCCTTAGATGTATTAAACTCAACAGTGCTAGTTTTGATGTACATAGTACATCTCACTCGTTCCTTTTCCTTTAGAAAGAGATAAATGTACTGTATGTTGTACTGCTTCTTTCTTAAAGTACTACATTACTGTAATGTCCGGAATACATAAAACAACAAAAGTACAGGAATACATTATACTCAAAGGAATACAGCTGAGAAAATCTTACATTTTATTTAAGTATCTCAAAAGTTGAGACCCAAACATTAGAGTTTAAGCTCTGCCATCGTTTTCTTTAGTCAAAATGTTCTGAAATGAGAAATAAACTATGCGAATAAAATACGTAACATAAAAAAAGCAATCTATTACAGCCATTTCTATAGCCACGCTAATTGCAAAATCCAGACAGAATATTACTTACGTATATGTTAATACGCCCTACTGTCTGTGAATGCAGCTCAGTTTTACTACGTTAAAGTTTCTTCTATCATCTTTGCTCTGCCGTAGTGCGTAGCAGGATCACTGCTGCTCTCCGACTTCCTCCTGCTAAGCGGTGGATGGGAGCGGCACTCTGAGGCCCTGGTCCAGAGTTAATTAAGAGCTCAGGGAGGAGTCCCCCCCCCCCACACACACACATGGCAGCCAGCTGGAGCCTGCTGGAGCCAGCCTCAGATTATTCTCCCATGGAGGAGGATGAACACGCACCCTGATACATAAACATGTATACAAAGGTAAAAAGCATGCAGTCCAAAAACACACGCGCAATTAGTTAGAGCATCCTTTCTCACAGTGCACGTCCCATGTCCATGTGCATGTGCATGCTCGCACAGAGTAGGGAGGAAGGCATTTAAATCACTGACTCCCTTCCTGTTTGGCTAGAAAACCAAGGCGGTTATGTAAGAAGTCAAAAACACATAGTGATAAGTGACCTCCTGCCCATAGTTCACCTCTGCAGCGGTATGTCCTGCCTGAGGCTAGGATAAAACTCATTAGGCCAGAATGAACTGAGCATTAAATTAAAAGACCACCAGACAGAGAGCATCAAGGGAAAATGAGCGTTTCTGTCATTTTCCATTCTCTGGCTTAACTCTGAGACAGACACAACTACTCCTGAAACAACACTGTCATTCTTTTGTAAATTTACTTTATTGGTTGTCTATTTGTCTAGACGAATGAAAGCTGCAAGAGGAAATACTTCTATCATGTCCTAAGATGACACCACACAGTGTTTAAAAGAACAGATTGGCTGATTAGCGTAGTTGTAGTCAGCATGCGTAACAAGGCTTCTCAGAAACTTAAGCTGAACACACTGTCTGTTGAGTACTAGAAAAAGTTCGCTGTATTTCCCGAAGATGAGTTCATGTTTGAGGTTGTGTAAGCGTCTGGCAAGGTTAACCGACACTTGACAATATTCAGAATTAAACACTTGAATTCATATTAAAATCTTTTTGGCCTGGGTGCTTGTTAGCTGACTGTACAGCCTCTTTCCAAGATGTAAAGTGTCAGCTAGTAGACTCTGAAAAAAAAGGGAACAGTGTGTGGGAATGGGAGTGTGTATGTTTGTGTGTGCATAGCCTATATTCCTCTTCCATCCCAGTAATAATCAGATTAGCAGAGCTTTACCAGTCTGTGTGCAGGACTGGTTTCATCTACACATGATAGCCTAATCAGGGAGACAACCAGGCTATTCAGCACTGACTGAGAGTGACACTCTAAAGGCCTGTAAACAGCCCACCAGGACTTGACTGCAGGAGGGGGAACTTGTCCTGTGTGCACTCAAATGTTTAAGGGTGAAAATTAAGAGATGAAGGTTTAAGTTCCTTCGACAGTGTGCGTAATGAACGTGCTGCTTCTTTTGTGGTCAATTCAAAACCACAAATTACCAGCAATCTTCTTTATGGCACCATTGATTTACATGGTTTTGAAATTGACTTGTCCTGCTCAATCAGGTGAGCACACACACTCTACCGCTTCAGTTTCCTGGATGAAGTCTCCTATTTAGCCATGACCTAGTTCCTCATTTTTTATCTGGCAGAAAAAGAGAGGAAATGGAGACACCACACCCCTTTCCATAAACCGTGAGAAGTACAGGTACAGGCCAGACCAGGGAGTGTCACCACTCTCACACAGGCAGCTACTTACTCACCTGACCTGCTGTGGACTGTCATAGAGACAGACAACCAGAAATCTAACACCACACAGTGTGCGAGGCTTAGAGAGGACAAAACACCACTGAGCCTCGTTGTCAAGAGCGTAACCTGACAGAAATACAACAATAAGTAAAACGCTGCTCCATCAACATTCAACAGTCAAAACAGAAAACTTCTCTAGATATTGGAATCTGAGACTCTTAAAAAAAAAAAAAAAAAAGTTTCCCATCAGTTTGTGAGTTCGGAAATAGTTGGTGCTCCTGGTTTTAAAGTAGTTTTTCAATAATGAAGACAGTGCAAATGTCCCTTTTTTTGATAGCACTGAAAATGGCAGGTCAAACTTTCAAACATTTCCTTTTTGCTGCTCTGTAAATTTAATTTAATAACAGAAACAAATCTCTAGGTGTTGTATATCATGTCTCATGTGACTGATATACAGCTGTGTATGAAAGCGAAAGTAGCCAGGTGTAAAATCAGATTGTAGTTGTTTAGACTTGTTGTAAAAAATCACGTCTTTAGCACAATATAAAAGCAGAGTGCTCTGATCTGAGGACTATTAAACGATAAAATATAGACAATAGAGTTTATCTCTAGTGTAAAAGTCTATCTGGGGAGCCATGAATGCAACTGTAGTGATCACTGCAGAATCAAGAAGTGTAGCCAAGTCAGTACCTACCTGCTAAGAATGAAGCAGACTCTGAAAACAAGGAACTATGAAAAGGGGATTACACTGAGAAGTTTTCTAAGCTCATAAAGAACTCGGGGCCAAACTGCTTATTTATTTCTGCATTAATTAACTTTCTTCGGCCATAAAGCTCTTTGTAGTTACTTGCCCCCCCCCCCAGCCCCTCCTTCACCAACTCCCTGTACAGCCTGGCATCTCCCACATCACTATAACAACCAGGGCTGTAATGCACTACAATAACCCCCTCTGGTCCCATTTCAAACAAGAACACAAGAGGGGGAAATCACTACAACTGTAATGTGAACCGTTTAAGCACAAATTTAAAAAGTATTGATTGTTTAATTACAACTTATAGTATCTATAAATTAAATATAAAGCTAAAAGAAAACACCAAAAAGCTCACCCTGCTCATAGTCGCTGATGTTGTCCTCCTGACCTTTTTTTTCTCTCACATCAACAGAGCAGCTGTTTCTGTTGTTCAGCCATAATGAAGCAGCTTGGGTTTCTTTGGGGTCCCACGGTTTGCTGCTTCGCACTCGTTGTCCACTCGCAAAAACATGTCGGGTGTAAAAAAAAAAAAACCCAACAGGATAGCTGCGTTACCTCTGCTGACTAGTAAAACCGAAACATCTTGAGACAAATGGCTGGCTGGCTGACTTTTTAAACACACCGGGCTAGCAACTTGAGCTAACTCACTGACTCACTGATAAACTTCTAAATTGCGTAAGCTCTGCGGCTCTTAATTTTCGTTTCTCGAACCGGCAAAACCAGTTGGTAGTCAAGGAAATTAAAAAATAAATATTGAATCATAAGGTGTCTGCCGAAGTTGCTCAAGAAACGCGTCTTATTTCGTAGATAAATCCAGTTGGAAGAGGTCTTTCTTGGAGGAGAGAGCTGGCGAGCATCTTAATGCACTTGTTGCAGTGTTTGCAAGGGGCGGGGCTTCGAGAGGTTACGAGAAAGGTTACTGGTTGACCGCGGCGTGACCATTTCGCTGATGGCCAATCATAATTCAGTACATGAGACCATGACTACAAAGCCACGCCCACGGCGGAGAGCGCTTCATTGAAGAAAAAAAAAGAAGAAAAGAGAAGAAAGACAATAGGGTACCTCACTTCCTGCGGCTCCTTGAAGACAAAAAAAGACTGGACCTTCCAGTTCGTGCTGCACTTTCTCTCTCGCGTCACACCAAGCTAATTAATGTGTCGGGTATTTCTCTAACGCATGCCGATCCTCAAATACCAGAGCATGAAAGAAGATGACTTAGTGAATGCTGAATGTCTTTATTACAACACAACAAACAGGCTAGAAGAACCACACAAAGCAGAGGCAACTTTTGATGGTGACAAAAATGACACCTTATTTTAATCTGTTTAATAACCTTTTTCTAAATTTACAGGCTGATATTGACATAACCATGCACTCCAATAGAATTACATATTAAAGATCTAGATAATGTAATACGTAATGTAATATAAAACCAATAAAAGTTCAGAATGCCAGGCTTATCTCTCCTGGCTGATATCTTATCTATAAAATATTATTATCTATATAATATTATTTTCAAGTGATAGCCTAATTTAAGCCCCAAAGATTAAGAACCCAGAGAAGGTAGTGTCATCATCTTCATCAGCAAAGAGCCCATTAAACAGCTCTCCTCCAGTCACCTGCAACCACACCTTGTCCCCGACCTCCAGGTGCAGCACAGCACCCCCTGCTGCCTGGTCCTCGCTGCCCTGGTAGTTATCTGTGGTATGAATAATCTTCTCTCCATTCTTTATGAGAGCCACCTTCACGTTTCTGGAGAAGACTGTGATGTGATAGGTGAAATAGTAAGCACCTGCTGCCAAGCATGTGAATCTACCTGTTTGTGGATCGTAGTGACTCTGCTTGTTGTAAATAATCTTGTCAAACCGGATTGGTGTGTTACCCGTTGGTAGTTTTGACTGTACAGTGAGGCCCACAGAGAAGGCGCTTTTAGAGATAACAGGCGCATCTCCCTTCTCACCCTTATCACCCCTCTCTCCTCGGGTCCCTCTGTCCCCACGATATCCAATATTGCCTTTATGACCTGGAACACCAATTTCCCCTTTAGGCCCTGGTCTGCCAGGGGGTCCAAGTGGTCCCTGAATGCCTCTGTCTCCTCGAAGGCCAGTTTCCCCCTTTTGACCCTCTGGTCCAAGAGGCCCCAAATCCCCTTTAGGTCCTTGGAGTCCACGTAGCCCAAGCTCTCCCTTAGATCCTTTCAGGCCAATGGGCCCTTGGACTCCTTGGGGCCCCATTTTCCCTGGAGGCCCCCGTTCTCCATTTTCCCCTCTTTTTCCTTTGAGTCCTGCTAGGCCAACTGCACCTGTAAATAACAAGCATATATACCATTTAGTACAATAAATATACTATGAAATGTTGTTAAAAGTACATATAAATATGGATAATATGCCTGGTAATTTTAGATTAATGTTGTAAAAAAGTGTAGGTTATTTTACAGATTTACACGTTTGTGCAGGTTATTCTGAAAATACATACCGGGTTCCCCTTTCTCTCCCATATGGCCATCCTTGCCTGCTGGTCCAATTGGACCAATCATACCTTTACATGGATAATTGATAAGTTATTGTGAAGTTGAAGCATAAAAAATGTTGAAAAACTTTGTACATAGAGCATGCTGTAGAGGAGAAGTTATCAATTTACCTTGATCACCTTTATCACCTCTGAGTCCATCTCGACCATCTCTGCCAGGTGCACCATTGTGTCCGGGGTCCCCAGGTATTCCAGGGTATCCACAAACACAGCCTTTATTTTGGGATGTTTCCTGTGAAACACACCTGACTGCCAATAGAAGGAGCAAGAGAGCAACCCTAAAACTCATCTGCAACATTGTCCCTGATGCGTCCGTCTCTCAAAACTAATATCACACAATGCACAACCTTTCAGAGTCAAATAAGTTTAAACAAGCGCATGTTCGTCTCATAACCACATGGTCTACTCAAATGCACACATGTAGCGATTAATCTTCAAGTCGTCTTCTAACAGGGTTACTCAGATCTGAAGGAGCACAGTGGAACAAAAGACAACCAGGACTCCAACCAAAGAAAACACTAGCTGGAGAACTTTGAACAAGAGTGACCTCTGTCTTTTTTATTGGCTGACTGAGTTTTTGGCTTACTTATTGAGACTATCCCTGTCAGTTACACATCACCTGTGCCCCTCTGGATGCTTCTCTGGTTGAGGCTAATAATAAGCTCAAAGTGTATGTGAGGGACAGACATGCTAAAGGCTAAACAGTTCCATGTGTGCAATGAATGCCTTAGAATAATATTAGCTGTTAAGGTTTTGTATTATATTTAAAGGACAGCAGTTTAATGGGCTGTGCTTAGTCACTACACGCTAATAGCGAGCACAAATGTTAATTCATGCATGCTTTTCTCATATGTGCTCTTTAAAATGCCAACAGTCAGAAACAATTGACCCCATAAACTGGATCATTGACATAAAATGTGACCTTTTTGTGGTCTACAGCCCAACCCTGCCTCACCAGAATGCCTTAGACAAACATTTCTGCTTCTCTAAACGATAGCGCCCCTCAGATGTTATCTAGATGTGTTAACCATGTTTAAAGCAGGCATTTGGACACTGACATTCCATAGGATGGTAAAAGATATACAACTACTCCTAAAGAACAGTACAATATAGTTTTAAAAAATATATATGGTAGTGTTTGTGATACTGCAAAATTTCTTTTTGCAAGGAATAAAAGCGTCCAAATGTAAAAACAGCATTACTGGAGCAGGAATTGAAGGTCACTCAGCATGGCAAAAGCTCACTAGCACCAAGGCTTGATTCAGGACTATCTGAGAAGCCGTCGTCCTAATTACTATGCTGTGCTGCTGCCCCTTTATTAGATTGTGTACAGTGAGGAGAGACAGGGGGGATGGGCACATGGGAGGAGCTGGAACATTAAACCAAGATAAGAAAAAAAAATATACCCACAACACTCCGAGTACACAGCACACACCCCTGACTTGGCTATTGAGATACCACGCATGTGTACAACACAGACCGACACCAGTATATGTTCACATACTTTATTTTTTCAATATTTGTTCTCACAAGCCTCCATAATATAAATATATTTAAAAATATAAACATGACAATACATAAAAGTGCACATTCAAGCAATGTCTTTACCTGGCACCAGAAAAGGTAACTTCACTGTAATATGTGTTGGCTACTGCACATTTACTTGCTTGGACACAAAATGGACACATCATGGACAAAGATGTAATCTATGAAACAAATTACAAGGGCATGGCTCAGAATGAATGAAATTCATTTATAATTTGAGGCCAATATATCAGGACCCAGTCTCTGTAGTCCCATAACCAGGCACAACGTGAGGTTGATTTGGTTACAGAGGATACTGCAACAAGTCTTCAGACAAGATAGCAGAGACATCGCCGGTCATTGAACTCTGTTAGGTTTAAGGCTAAACAATCACACAGTAACAGATCATCCTAAAACAATGATACATGTAATAAATGTATGCATGAATAAGAAAAATATTAAGAAACATAGAATAAAACATGCTGTAACAGTGACTTACAGTATTTCTGATTCTTAACAATGTGTACAATACTGATGGCTTGTGTTGTATAGAGATTTCAATCTTGACTTCTCTAGAAGACTAAATTGATGTTGAATGACTTGGAGCTCCATGTTATGTAATCATGTGGACATGGAGGGTAAGCTTAACAAAGTTACAAAGCTAGAATGGGAACAGCACGTGGCCAAAGGGAAGAGAGGAAGACAGCTTGAAGAAGGAGATCTACAGCATTTGACATCATTTCTTTCAGACCGTGAATGTGGGAAAGCAGCAATTCCAGGGAAATTGAGGTTAACATAGCAAGTGCTACAGAGGATAGGAAGGTTTTGGGGCTACAACATCTGTGGTATTAGTAGAAAATAATGGTCTGGAAGCAGGGCAGCAAGTTAGCTAGTAAGTGGTCTACATGATCTGACGGTGCATACCATAGCCCGTCATACCAGATTGGGAAGCTCCGCGGTTGCTGCCCATCTGCAGGCCGATCAAACTCTGGCCTTGGCGCAGCTGCTCTTCAGTGAAATCTCGTCGATATCCCTGGGCTTTCCTACGCACATACAACAGTTAAAAGGTGAGGAAGAGGATGATGTAGGAACATGGGCATGCAGTTGTGAAGAACATGAAGCTTTGAGGTTACACTGAGGTTTTTTTTTTACCTGTGGAACCAGTCTCGGTCACCTTTGTAATGACCATCGTCCTTAGTGACAGCAACACTCCCCAGAGCCATTAGGGTTCTTTGCACTGCTGCCATGTCCTTTCCTGTTGAAAAAATATCATGATAATGTTGATTTGACATTTAGTGACAACTGAAAGCATTGCAAAACTGGCATGAATAAATATACCAGCCCTGCAGTAGATGGAACATAAAATGTGAAGATCAAAAGCAAAACTGCGAAAGACAACTTGGTTTGAGAGATCTCTTTACCTTCCCAGAGGTCTACAGTTTGAAATATGTCAGTTGTTGTGACTCCATAAGCTTCTGCAGCTTGCAGGAACTGAGAGATCTTCTCCATTTGTTTGAAAGCCATCTGAGTCTCTGGGATCTTCTTGATGGGCTCCTTCCCCCTCGGATAAAGGCTGTTGATGAGCCTACAGAGAATCTGCAACAAAGGAGGAGAATTAACTGCCTTGACTATATCACACTGACAGTTGAGGGTTTTTAAATGAGTAATTCACCTTAATACACTCTAATTCATCTTGATTAAATGTAATTAACATTTTACATTAATTGGCTTTTTTTTAATTTTCCCTGTCTACGTCTTTCAGTAATTTAAAGCATTTCTCTAGAGAGGGGATACAAAAATGCATTTGTATTGAGTTGTGAGAGCTGAGTGTTTTTCCAATTGATAAAAAGTGCAAGTCATTTCCTCAATGAAAATGCAACATGTCTCATGGCAACATTTAACTCTTGTCTGCTGAGTTAACTGCTGGTGCAGAAAATGGTGTCTCATCAGCTTCTGTGATGCATTTCTCTGAATGATTTTTTAACATTACAGTCAGCCAGAATGTCAAATAAAAAGACCTTGCAGCTCTCTGCAGGGTGTATCTTATAATTGGTTGTTAATTAGGTTTTATTGTGATAAGCACTTTCGGTGGAGAGACATAGGAGTTCATTCAAAGGGTTCACGGATGAAAAAATCCTACATTTGCAAAGCAGGGAACGACGGTTAGCAATTCAAAATCCACTGTTTATTAAAAGCTATTTTTCAGTCTGAAAAACACAATTCTCTTTTTTATTATATGTACATCTACATCAGCTGGACCCCATATGTCTGGGAGTGATGATAATGATTTATTAATTCAAACAGACAATTATAATAAAGGCCAACAAATGACTGATTACCGTACCTTTAGTGCAATATTTAATCAAAGTTTCAAAGTAAATGGGCACATAAAATTGATTGCATATTTTAACCAGTTTAACTACATGGGCCCTTTGACAGAGCTGGTAAATCTGTCAGCCTATGTTGTAGCTTAAATAATTCAATGGTAACTTCTATTTTAAGGCACGGCAGACACTCACCGTTCCATCCATCAGCCATGTCTGGAAGTTCTGCTTGCCGGGCTGCGGCTTCTCCATGTTTCCTCCACACTGTGCTACTATCCAGTCCACCAGCCGCTGTTCCAGGTCTGGGTCGTACTTCTGATCAATCTTCTCCTGCACCTCCCGGCTCAGTCCATAGCTGGGCCCCCTGTTCGCCATGGCAGCTCTTCCAACACTCTACACAGAGTATAGTAGCCCTGAAGAGAACAAATGGTACACATAAAGCTGAAATAGCATGACCTTATCCCGCAAAAATGCATCATAAATACCTGCTTTAGTATATTACTGTGTTTATTCTGACTATATTGTAGCCTGTTTAAATGACTACAGGATAATTAAAGTTATTTTAAGAGTTAATTCTTCTCTGCTAACAAAAAAAATCAACATCCATCAGCAGCATCAGAGCACTATCTAAACCATCTCAATATCTGAAGAGAAACAAGAATCCAGGTTTTAGTTTCTTTAGCAGCACCTGTCTCCCTTACAGCTCAACAGTCCACACAGGCGCATCTCTGGAGGCTGTAGCAGGGAAGGGTGTGGTCCCTGGCAGCTGTCCCAAGCAGGGACAAGCCCTCTTATTGCTATGGTAACAATCAAACCTGTTTCCGGCACGCTGAGTGCTGTGATGCGCTGTGTAAAATGATGGTGCAAGTATAACCTCCTGTACCAGTCGTAATGGCACAAATTAAATAATCAAATGCATTTTCAGAAAGTTACCCCCATAAAAAAAACATTCATTCATACAGTGCACAACTGTTCTATATTTAGTCTGCAATACTGTATAAATTAATTACGTCATTCCTCTTTGCCGCATATAAAAAGCTTCTGTTAATCCTTATGTTGATTCATTGCATCTCTTTTTGGGCGCAATTCTGCAAGTTAAATTGAGTAAATTCAAATGAAGTCCCGCCATCTAATGTTACGACACCACATTGCTGCGCATTCTGCAGCTTGTAAACACATGAACATCTCACAATCACAAAGTCAACTGCGCAAACATCGCACTAGCTGCGACACATCGGTTGCGTTAACTTAATATAAAAACGTGTTCTGGCATTTGAGCAGTTAAATCCAAGAAAAAAAAGGTCTGTTTCTACTTACTGAAGAGGAGAGAGCGGTCAGATTCGTGCCGTGTCACTGTGTTAATTCCGCTGAGTTGGGCAGGGCTGAGGATGCTGAAGTGCTGAAGCATCCATGAAGCGCACACTGACAGGCGCGTCGGGCCGGGCTGGATCTCACTTTGTCCGGTAGGGGCGAGCCACTCGTTTTATATGCCAGCTCGTCCAGGAGGGGTCCCTAGAGACCCACCAATACAAAATGCGATGTGATACCGACAGTGGTCACTGTAGTGCAAGACCAGCTTCAAGCAGCATGATGTGACCCCTCTGCAAGCCAAGCAACACGATGGTGCCAAATTCATTTAAAGCTTTAAATAAAGGCTTGACCATATACCGGACATAAACCTGGTATACAACATTAAAATCCACCTTTTTTACCACATCATGTAGATTCAGTGACTTGCTCAATGGCACCTGAGCAGAGCTTATTTTTGCCTATCTTGTCTGTTTGGGATGGTTGCTTTAACCAATAGGCCAACCTCCCGACTTATCATTTTCCATCTGACTCTTAGTTTCAATAATGAAAGACATTTCTCTTCTTTTATTGAATTAGAGTTCTTGCGGTACATAAATGCAGCCTGCAGAGTGCTGCGGCTCAAGATGGGCAATATATTGACTCATTTTATGCAGCTAACCAACAAAACAGCTAAAATGTGGGATTACTCGAAAAGAATTTGCTGGTAAACAAAGACTTGTATTTAGCAAATGTGTTTCTTTAACCTGCTTTAAGCTAAAACTCATTTATAGCAGAAGAACACATAGTAAAACACCACCATACAGTATGTGATGCCTTTTTGCACCATCTCTTCAGCTTGCATTACAATCATATGCTCCCATAAATCAATGCTCTTTTATTTTAGTTATGACACAAAGATGACTGCTTGCGTGTCTAAAGCCATGAGTTAAAAGGTCAGAGCTGCAGTCTAAGTGGACCTGAGAGAGACTAAGTGGTTTGTTTCGCCCCATTGAGCATAGTCCAGCTAGTGGCCAATTACATGTTAATAATCAACAGCTCCAGTCAGCAGGCCTCTCTATGGCTAAAGGCCAACAGGTAAGGAGAGTCATGTAACAGAATGTTCTGCTAACAAAAATAAACTATGACTGGAGCCTACAACCTTTGATGGTGTTGACATGCTACATACAGCCATTATTTATTATGTTGACATTGACAATTGAGTTATTTTCAGTATTTTGCTGTTTAAAATCTGGTGTTGTGTTACAAAAAACATCCTAATTTTGAAATCCTCATTTATCTGATCAATAATCAGTGATATAATTTTGGGCCTGATTTTGAAACTTATAAGAATTTTAGACGAATTAAATATCATATATAGAATGCATTTTAATATCAACTGCACTAAGCCTTTGTTCAAGACTAGGGCTGCAACTAATGATTATTTTCTCAATTAACCGATTAGTTGTTTGATCTGTGTCAGAAAATGGTGAAAGATGTTGATCAGTATTTCTCAAAGCCCAAGGTGATGTACTCAAGTGTGTCGTTTTGTCCTGACCAACAGTCAACAACCCAAATATATTCAGTTTACTGTCACAGAAGACTAAAGAAACCAGAAAACGTTCACATTTAAGAAGCTGGAATCACAGAATTTTGATTTTTTTTCTTAAAGAATGACTCAAAATGATTAATCGATTATCATAATAGTTGGGGATTCATTTCATAGTCAGCAACTGATTGATTAATCGTTGCAACTCTAATAAAGACAGTTGATTTTCAGCTGATTGGTTGTTGTGGTACCTGTGTGTGCATTCATTTCAAAAACTGAGACCTGCCCTCTAGTGTGCAGAGGTTTTATTGGCCAAAACGGGTGAAAAGTGATTAAAAAAGGCACAGGAAAACTATGCATCTAATTAAAGAGGGAGGAAAAAAAGTCAAACAGTAAGAACAGCGGCATAGACAGCAGCACTGGCAGACCTAAGGCTGACCAACATAACACTCAATATAATAACCTGGAACACATACAAATGCAACCTGAAGATATAAGGGACCAACTAGCATGAGAGCTCCCTTCATTAATAGTTTGCACAGTAACGGCATGTAGAAATGACAGATGAAATACGGGGAAAATAACAGATGGATAAAAGGTCATATTTGGCAGAGAAACATGCCATTGTTTGGTAATTTCCTCGAGGGTTGCATTCCCAGTAAACACAGTCCTCTCCTCAACTCAGCAACCTCCCAAGCTCCCTCCCCCATCTATTACTTAGACCAAAGTGGTCAGCTTGTCTATAAGATCATCAATAGTGTAGACCATGAGCTTGATGTCGTCCTTTTCAGACATGCGGTGCTGGCCATGTCGCCGGAGAATGACATCCACATCAGGACTGAGGACGCGTTCTGCGACCTGCATGGAAATGTGCCAGGGGACGTCTTCATCCTTGAGCCCGTGAATGAGCCGCACGGGACAGGTGATGGGGATGGGACTGTGGAGGACACAGTGATTTTCTGCCTCGCGCAGAAAGTCAATGCTAAACTTGTAAAGACCCTCCTCTGAGTGTTTGGTGGGCACTGTCCACTCCCCCTTCTCCTCAAACTCCTTTCGTGTCTGCACATTCAAACACAGAGAAATCAGAGTCAAGACATGGTCTTTAAGGGAAAATGGCTACAGTATTTCAAATTTAGTAACTGAATCATGTGGGTGTACATATGCTGATATTTAATGTTCCCACCTCCAGAGGAAGAGAGTTGAACGATGTGACGATGTGGTCAGCAGCAGTAGAGATGCCCACCAGTGCAGCAGTCTTCTCTGGTCGTGCAATGGCTGCCAGCAGCATGAGCCAACCTCCTATACTAGAACCCACCATTATCTACAGGTAGAACATCATAAGCAGACTGTTCAAATGACCAACTAATTGATGGAGATACAGACAAAAACCTAATAAGAAACATTTCATCAACAACAATAGTCTCATACAATATAACAGCAGCGGAAGAGTAAGACCACCGCTAGTGTGGTCACACAGTGCCATCTTCTGGAGAAATTGTGCAACAAACGCATTACACAAGGGTTGAAAAGATAAAAGATTTTATTGATTCAAATTTCATTACTGATTCTGCTCTTTGATCATATTTTTTATTGATTACTTTATTATTCCCTTTTTAATAATTTGTTGAGAGCAAATAGAGGGTTTAATACGGATTTTTGCATTGATTATATGTTTATTGCTTAATTTCTGTTCAGAAAAAGCTGAACTGCATCAAAATAATATAAAGTACATAAATATATATTTTAATTAATAATTAATAATATTGCCAAAAATGTCCTAAAAGTCAAAGTTGTCAATAACTAGTGGCCTGGAGGTACCTGAGTCCAACATCAGAGTCACAAATTAGAATATTTGCATTATGTTTGATAATCATGTGCATGTATGTTTGTTCCCCTTTTCAAGAAAAAAAACAGGTTCCTGAGGAAGCCTTTGTGGGTCCACTGTCATTACATTTCAATGTTTGCGGCTTTCGATTTAACCACAGGTAACACTGATGCACTGTGTGAGTGGATGCACCACTTGTCTGTAGATTATTTAAAACAATGCGTTGCTCTCATTTACTGCAAACATTATGAACAAAGTATTTTGGTCATAGTGCAAACCTTACCTGAAATCAACATTTTGCAAAGTCTAGCCTTTTGATCTTTGAAGAGGTTCTTTTTTCATGGCTCAAGAATCGCTTGAAAGGTTCAGACAATGTGAATTCCTAAAAGTGTGAATTCTGACGTTAAAGGCGGCCTGAATACTTTTCTTGTAAACAAAAAAAAACATTCACCTTTTCTCACCAAAATGCATTGTGTGTATCCTTGAGGCCTGATTAAAAATTTTAAAGCATTTCTTTCCTCAGAGAACATTTGCAAAGAAATGTTTATATCCATATTTGCTAGCTGTAAGTCCTCTTCATTTCCTTTGCTTGACGTGTTGCTGAGTTTCTTTGTGTGTTACCTCTGCCAACTGATAATCAGTTGAATAGCTTGAAACCTGGACCAGAGTGTGTATCACATTGCCAGCGTGCTCACACATTAGCATGTGTGCCCACATGTTCATGCATGAATGATTCAAACAAAATAGGAATCCACATGTAAAAACATTGCTCCATAGGGCTACTAATGGTCAAAAATTCCACAGGGTACCTTTAAGTCATTGTTTGCAATGCACAGAAATCAATAACAGGAACTGATAGTGTCACAGCTGAACAATGCTCAGGTATCTGATCATTCAAAACCTATTTTACTGACTCTTAATAACCATTCCTATTAGGCAAAATGTTCATAACTTCATTGATTACTAACCATCAGTAACTTGTTAATGGGCATAAGAAATATTTACCTGTGGCCCTTCTGCTAACTCATCCAGCACAAAAAGGACATCTTTTTTCCAGGTACCAATAGTTCCTTCTGCCAGCACCCCCTCTGAGGCCCCATGTCCTGTGTAGTCAAACCTGTGAAAACATAAATAGAACAGCCCATGGCCATAACTATCAGAGGGTAAAACAATGGTAAGCTATGCAAGACCGAAGACAAAGTCAATTAAATTTTTTTCTAGATATCATGTATACAAGGGCACCAGCTAAATACCCAACTGAACATGGGATTAGGCATGAGATTTTAAGTATTCAGAATTTCAGAGGCATGTCTTTTAATATCCAACACCCTCAAGAGCAAATGCTTTACAGGACAAAAGAAGGTTTGAAATGCTTGGAGGCATTCAAAACAATGATTCATTGTTGTATTGTAAACCTGATCAACAGAAACTAAACTGATTATATTTTGATAATCACCATTTCCTCCTCTTTATTTACGGCACATTTGCCACTAATCTTAACTTACTCTAATGCTGACAAGGTCTTCTCAGTAATTTGCCCGCAGAAATATAATTCCTTCGGTCTATTGATTATCTCAGTCAACAACTTTAAGAAATAACTTCAAAACTAAAATAATTTTACTTATTGACTACTTGTGCTTGACTTCTTGTTCTATGGTCAAGGCTGTCAGAGTGCAGTGGTCATTTTTGCTAGTTTATCTTAGTTTATCTGAAGCTAATATGAAGCTTCAGCTGTCCAAATTAATCAAATCAAGTCAATATCTTTCAAAGTTAGTCTTTTTAGTGCCAAAATCCCTCTTTTTGTTACTATATTTCCACCGCAGCTCAAAAAGGACACACTGTCCAAGGAAACACAAAGAGGGAATTTGATGCTAAAAAGAATGTAAATGTGTCAGATATCCACTTGATTTGACTAACTCAGACTGCTGAAGCCTCATATAAGCTTCACATAACCTGCAGTATGTCCACAGTCATTTTGTGTGGATTTTGGCCCTCATCACTTACAATGAAAGCACATTTGAAGGGGATCTTTTAACAGCCAGTATGAACAGGAGGAATGATTACAGCGAGGAAAACCTCTCAGTGTTTATATGGGCACCGGACTGTTGTTTTAAGACAGACTATCCTTTAGGATGATCATAACCAACAGTATAGACTTCCAGGGCCAGTATGCATGAGGTGTCTGTTTGCTCTGATCTATTATATATAGTATGAGAATGTGAGAATGGCATCCATCATCTCATTATGTAATCCTCTGGGTTTGGATGGTTTACCTGAGGTATGAGTGCCCTAGTGACCGGCAGAACTCCTCCAGTGCCTCAGCCTTCTGCCCATTCATGTTGGAGCCATACCCTGGCAGGAAGACCACACCTGGGGACTTCCCCTTCACTCTTCTGTAGGCCAGTTTAGGAAGGTCCGGCCGTGAAGCATACTGAACTGTGGACTTGTGTCTCCTGTCTCCTGGTTGAAAGAACAAAGAATTACTGATATGGCAAAACATGTTATGTAAATGACTCATAAATGTAAATTACATTAGCTCAAAACGAAATGGTGGGGGGAAAAAAACAAGAAAAAACTACAATGTCACACCCCACTTAATAGGATAATAGATCTATCTTGACGCGATTTAGAGAGCATAGCACATGGCTAACATACTGGTTAAACGGCATGGACATGTTTGACCAAACATATGAACAATTTAGGCACATTTACAGACCTCAAGTCAAGTTAAATAATGGCTAAACATTTTAAAATAGTACGAGGTTCACAATGGACTGCGCAAAAACAGCCAAGTCAAGCGCAAACGCCGCACCGTTTAGATGCCCTAAATGTTTAAGACGATTCAGTCTGTGAGCCACACCCCCTCCTGTCCGTTTAAATGCCATCTTAAGGAATCAAAAGGCTTTAAAAATGAAGTGCGCCAACAACTGAGACTTGAACAAACCTGCCAGGGGCTTAGTAGACAAAGCAGCAAGACCTCCATTACTTAAAATCTGCGAAAGTCCTCTGCGGCAGGACCTCAGCGCGACGGCTGCCATACTGTTCCGCGAACCACAGACGAAGTCTCGCGAGAAGTGATTTATTCGGTTCACTACAGCACAGTGCTGTGCAAAACTAGCGGAGGTTCATTCTCCTGAAGTTGTTTACTGTTTTTCAGGGTATATTTACACTGTGGTTTTGCTACTTTAAGCCATATGGAGAAGTAGCAAAACCACAGTGTAAACATATTGCTTTACAAGTGAAACTCCTGCATGCAAAATGTTACTTAAAGAAAAAAAAAAACAGAGTATGTAGCTGACCAGTATAGAGCAGAATGACCCCTGACTGTTATATTAGCCTATTACATATTTCATTAATGGGTTACTATTGTTGATGGATAAATTAACATGCAGAATTTTGATGTTGTAGCTGGCCAAGTGGAGCTGATTAACAAAAATATTTTAAAAACTGATCATGTTTTGTGTTTAAAATCTTAATTTATCAAGGAAACTAGTTACTACAGCTGTCAAATAAATGTAGTGAAGTAAAAGTGGGAAGTGCCATAAAATGGAAATAACTAAAGAACAAATACCTCAAAACTGTACCAAAGTGCAGTAGGCTACTTGAGTAAATGTGGCTACTTATTTCATTTCCACCACTGCTGTGAAGTTGCTTCTTCTTGCTCTCGGCAATCATATAATACAATTATCATGACTTTGTAAAACATAATTTGCTCTATGTTATTCTTACTAATTTCGATATCAATAAATTGTACTGAATTTCTGCACTTCAGTCTTATGCAGCAGCCAACTGTGAACATTATTACAAGTGAAAGCATGTAGTCAAAATTTTACTTAAAGTACATATGTATGAGGAGCAAAGTGTACTCAAAGTATCAAAAATAAAAATACATAAAAATTGTGCTTAAAGTCCTTCTCCACTCAAAAATGTTTTTCCTCTTGTTCCTACAGTTAGATGTTTGAGCTTCAGTGTGCAGAATGACGTATGTGCAGAGTTTGTTTTCACATTCATCTGCTGAAAGTGAGAAGTTTCTCTGTGCTCACTGAAAGTCTGAGTTAAAGACGTGGACCTACAAGCATGATTTGTGACATTACAACTATTTTTGGAAGCACATCCTGGTCCAGGATGCATCTTACACAAATGTAATGTGGAAACATGAAACCTCCAGTGCACAAACACCGAGAATGGACTTTACAGTGAAGTAGGAGACATCTTGTGTTCAGCACTTTTGAAAATTAAAATATTTACATATTCATAGCTTCTGGATTTTAATGAGGGAGAAGGAGGAGATGTTTTTAAGAATTTCTAACTAGGTAATTGAACTTTTTTTGTGGAAAAACATGTCAGACACAAATTATTATTCAAAGCAAGGTATGTTTATATGTCTTAAAACATGCCTGAAGGGGATCTTTAAAGTCCCCCTTTACCCAAAAATGTGTTTTTCCTAATGTTCCTACAGTTGGATGTTTGAGCATCTCTGTGCAGAATGATGTATGTGCAGTTGGACACTAAAAGACTGTTTTCACATTTATCTGCTGAAAGTGGAAAGCTTCTCTTTGCTCATTGCAAATCAGATTTTAAGGGGCAGGCCTATGAGCAGGATTCATAGTAGTTTGGAAGCCAATCCTAGTCCAATATTCAATTTAGGAAAAATTCAATTGTGGAAACTTGAAGCCTCCAGTGCATATAAACTGAGAATGGACAATAACAGTGAGGTATGCGATATGTGTCCAGCAGTTAAACTTTTTAAAATGAAATATATTTACATATTATTAGAGTCTGCATTTTTAATGAGATTTTAACAACATAATTGATCTTTTTTGTGGAAAAACCATATCAGACACAAATTATTATTCACATGACTGGAGGGGGTCTTTGAGTATTTGAGTAAATGCACTTTGTTATTGTCCATTACTGCTTATAGTTATTCTTTTCCTCTTTGTATACATTTTATTTTGTATTATTTTATATTATTTTACCCACATGAAAACAGTGGGGTCTATTAGGCTGCTGGGTCTGAAAAGTATAGTGGCTGTTAACAGAGGCACCAAAATACAAGATTCAAAATGTTTATTGTCACTCTGGTTATACAAATACAAGCGTGTGAAATACTTTGACTGGGAGGCTCCATTCATTACAATAAAAAGAGTAAATAAATATATAAAATAATACATATAAAATATAATAACAAAATGTAAAAAGCATAAAAGACAGAATCAGTGAATAAAGCCTTTAGAAAGTTATTATAGCTAGACTGTGGTTATTGCACAAAAGGTAGAAAAATCATTGGTGTGGAAGAAGTAAATATTATGTCTCACTTTCATATACAATGGTACAAACTGATACATAGAAAACAAGAAACAAAAAAGAAGACGAAAACAAACAAAAAAGGAATACATTTTTGACATTTTACAATGTCAGAGTTTGTGTTATATGCAGCATATTATATTCGCTTAATAACTTAAAGGCCTTAATAGCTTTTTGGGGTTTTTTAACATTAGATAAAATTGTGCTATATTGTTTAAATTCATTAATAAAGTGCAGGAAAGTTGACCGACCATTTTTTTCATATGAGCATGGAATTTTCCAAAAATAACAAATAGTGGAATGATATACAGCATGCTATTTTCGATCTTATCATGACTAAAATATAGCATTACATCAAACATATCTATTTCCACAGTGAAGTGAGAGCAGCGGGGAGCTTGCTGTGCGTCTGACTGTCATGTGAAGTGTCAGTTTGTAACATGACTCAGAGCGTCACAGGCGGAAGGTCACGGAGCAGCAGGACGGAACGGAAGCGGGAGTAAAAAAGCCTATCCGCCATTGTGGAGTATGGTAAGGCATATTCCAGTAAGACACTAGTCCGTTACAGATTGACTGATAAAACACCATCTGTGGGAGCGGATCGGACACATTAAATTGACGCCTTCTCCACAGAACACAAAGTCGCCGTTTGTAACAGCCAGAAGCAGCCGATCGTCGTCAGGTCTGAGCCCGGGGAGCAAAGCGCCGCCTCGTAGCGTTCACCGAGTGATTGGACAACCCGAGAGACGAGCCAGGAAAGCACCGAAGTGCACAGAGAGAGAGAGGCAGGGGGAAGCCGTGGACAGTCTCACTAAACAGCGATCAGTTTCGGCTCCTGGAGGATGTCTGCGACCACAGTCGATCAGGTTCGTGTATTGACAATTTGAACGGTGCTATAAATTAGCCGGCCGTGCGGCGAAATGAAACTTTGCCGACAACAGTTTCATCCCGGTTGGCATGCCAGATGATCAAACAGGCTAAAAAAGTCTTTGATATGTGATAGCTATTAGCTGTAATGTAGGCCGGCTGTATTGCCAACCAACTCTGGTTGTAGCCGGTTGCCAATGCGGCACCGTTTACTGGATGCCAAAGCGTTTGACATCCGGTCAATAACACCAAGCAACCTGTAAATGTTAACATCCGGGCTGATGGCTGCAGCCTGAGGTTAGGCGACTGTTATATTTATCCATGTATAGGTTACAGCCTGCTCTGTGTTTGTATATATGTGTGTGTGTGTGTATGTATGTGTATGTGTGTGTGTGTGTTTCTTGTTTTTCTGTCGTGATCTGACTAGTATCATCTCTTTTTTCCTGCACATTATTTCAGAGACCTAAAGGACAAGGAAATAAAGGTAAGGTTTTTAAGAGTGATATGTAAATGTAAAATGGTAATTTCAGTGTAGCAGTGCAGGCTGTTATCAGGATACTTAGTGATAAACTGCAGCTTATTTACAATATGTTAGCATTATTGTCACCTAATTCATTTGCCTTTGTTTTGTTAATGTTACCCTACACTGAGATCTTGTCATGTTTTAGCGTTCACTTCTACATACATTTGACAAAAACAAAAAATATTACCAGCTGATATCTGAGGTTGACATATTTGGGGATCACATACAGTACATATGATGCTCTAATGTTTTCTCTTTCCACTCATAGTGCAAAACGGATCAATGCATCAAAAGGATGGTGTGAATGATGATGATTTTGAGCCTTACCTAAGCAGCCAGACAAATCAGGTATGTATACTAAACAATGGTCTGTCCATATTGTCCAGACCACAACATAGTACTGACTACTATGTTGTGGCAAGTACTCATCTTATAACCTCATACTATGGGCGAATTAGTTGCATATTTGAGATGTCAGCCATATAAAATATGATTATCTTCATTCCTGTTTTCTTTAGCTTTTCTGGTTTGTTCCTATTGAGCTCAGATGTCTCTGTACACAATTTATTTTCACTGTTCATAATGTAAAATTGTCATGTACATTAACCGGTTGCCTCTTTATTCCATACAGAGTAACAGCTATCCACCAATGTCTGATCCCTACATGCCCAGCTACTATGCTCCATCCATTGGCTTCCCTTACTCTCTGGGAGAGGCTGCTTGGTCCACAGCAGGAGACCCTCCTATGCCCTACCTAACTACCTATGGACAGATGAGCAATGGTGAGCCTCACTTCATCCCTGATGGTGTGTTCAGCCAGCCAGGCGCCCTGGGGAACACTCCCCCCTTCCTCGGCCAGCATGGCTTCAATTTCTTTCCTGGCAATGCAGACTTTTCCACTTGGGGTACCAGTGTCTCTCAGGGTCAGTCCACGCAGAGCTCAGTCTACAGTAACAGCTATGGGTACGCTCCCAGCTCGCTGGGTCGGGCCATTACGGACGGACAGGCGGGTTTTGGAAGTGACACCCAGCTCAGTAAGGTCCCAGTGCTGAACAGCATCGAGCAGGGTATGGCGGGGTTAAAACTGGGTACGGACATGGTGGCAGCTGTCACCAAAACCGTGGGCTCGCCCTTAGGAGGCACAGCAGGTATGAGCAGCATGGCAGCCAATAACCTTCCTCCGTCTGTCAGCTCATCCGCACCTAAACCTGCCTCCTGGGCAGCCATTGCCAAGAAGCCGGCCAAGCCACAGCCCAAGGTCAAACCCAAAGCCAACATGGGGATGGGGGGAGGTGTCACCATTCCCCCACCCCCCATAAAGCACAATATGAACATTGGTACTTGGGACGATAAGGGCTCTCTGAACAAGCCCCCATTAGCTCAGACTATGATGCCCCCGCAGCCTCTGGTGCAGCAGCCTCTCCTAGCTCAGCCCCAGGCCTTACTGCAGAACCCATTGCCCCCTCAGCCTCAACACCAACACCAGCACCAACACCAACACCAGCCCTTCCAGCTCCAGTCTCTCCAGTCCCCCCAACATCCTCAGCCCCTCCCTCCTGGCCCTCCACACCTTCACCTCACCTCTCAACCTGGCCCCCCGCAGCCCCTTCATCAGCAGCAACCCCAGCAGCCTGGCCCGCCTCCCAACCGTTGGGTGGCTCCCAGGAACCGGGGTGAGGGCTTCGGTCTGGGTGGGGGAGTCCCACTGAGTGCCTCCCCTTGCTCTGGAGAAGTGCATCCTGTGCTGGAGAAACTCCGTGCCCTCAACAACTACAACCCCAAAGACTTTGACTGGAACTTGAAAAACGGACGTGTTTTCATTATCAAGAGCTATTCGGAAGATGACATCCACCGCTCAATCAAGTACTCTATCTGGTGCAGCACAGAACACGGCAACAAGCGCCTGGATGGTGCCTACCGCTCACTGGGCAGCAAGGGGCCCTTGTACCTGTTGTTCAGCGTCAACGGCAGTGGGCACTTCTGTGGCGTGGCCGAGATGCGCTCACCGGTGGACTACAATGCCTATGCAGGCGTCTGGTCTCAGGACAAGTGGAAGGGCAAGTTTGAGGTGAAGTGGGTTTTCATCAAAGATGTGCCCAACAACCAGCTGCGACACATCCGGCTGGAGAACAATGACAACAAGCCAGTGACCAACTCCAGGGACACTCAGGAAGTGCCTCTGGAGAAGGCCAAACAAGTGCTTAAAATTATCGCCACTTACAAGCATACCACCTCAATCTTTGATGACTTTGCACATTATGAGAAACGTCAGGAAGAGGAGGAGGCTCTGAGGAAGGTGAGATAAACACACATACAAAGAGATCTGTCCTCTGTAACTAGCTTGTTTGTATGCATGAGACGGTTCAGTTTAGCTACCCTTTAATTCAAAGGGAGGTTAACTTTCACTGAGTCACTGCTACAGGCTGTAGTCAGACTGTAATCAGCTGATCTTGTTCCACCTGCTCTTGGACAGAGGTTATGACATCCTGTAGCTGAATGAACAGTCTGGTGTAAATGGAAGTTCCCACAGGCATGTCAACAGATTGACATGTCATCATTGCTCATAAGCAGGTTGGTGAAACTGATTCCTCATCAGCCATGTTGTGCTGTCGAGATTGCGATGATCTGCCCAAGTGGAGTTAGATGCATAGAGGTTTCCTGAAATAGCCCACATTCCTGGCATACCTTCTTTCAGACAAAGGCAGATGTAGGCTCTGATCTCCCTTTGAACGCCAAGCCTCTCTGCTCTCCACAGGCTCCTCATGCTTTATTAGTCTTTAACAACATAAGCCCTCGGCCTGCAGACTGGCTGCAATGTGCTTCAGAGTTGGTACAGTTTGCCTTAGATGTTCTAAAGGGTTGATTTCTAAAATGTTTCCGAGCAAAACATAATAAAAATGCACGATTACTTTTGTCTGTGCACACACAGTGTAAGCCTGCATCCTCAGAGGGGAAACTAAAATATGTTGCAGTGATAATAACAGTGGTGTACCACAAATGTTTAGTCTAAGTAGTAAAAGCTCTGTGGGATGCTGCTGCTGTGGAAAAACAGCAGCCAGGGAGTGAATAACATGTTATCATTGCTAGCATTCTGCTGCATCCATTCTTAGATTCACCAGTATGCTAATCTAATTGCGTTTAGAAAACTCCCATGACCCGCTCCCTCCTTTTCTCCCACTCCCCCACTGGTGGTGCTCCATTGATGTTGTATTGACTCCTCGCTGCTGACCTTGTTAATATGCGCTGGGTTACTTTCTCATAAATATTTCAAGTCAATGTTTTCAGGCTTCTGAAAACAACCTGTCAGTAGAAAGCCTGTTTCATCCTGCGTCGTGCAGGCGTTGCGCTGTGCTGCTTTTGTAGCCCTGACCTCCTACATGACAGGATCGGCCCAGCTGAGGCCTCACCCTCCTTCGCCTGACAAGGTTAATTGTTCTCTATTGTTTGGCCTGTCCTTCCCGAACTTTGAGAGGTGTCAAACCAGCACAGTTACCTGCGCTCTAACAGCATCCCTAAGATAACTTTGGATCTTAATGTTGTTGCAGGATTTTATTAGCATCACTAATTTGGCAATTAATAAATAGAAACAAGCCCCCCCAGCCCCTCCCCTCTGGAAATACTGTAACTAGGAAACTCGTGGCGTATTGGGGAGAATCTGCTGTAATGGTTACAGCTGTATCCCACCAGTAAAGATGTAGTTGAAAATCAAGAGTAGATATCAATTCAGGCAGAATTTCATGAATAAAATAATTGATATATTTCTGTCATCATTAAAGTGAATTGCGCTGTCAGTTTATATTTTAATCTAATAATTTAAAGTCCTATGACCACCGACTGTGCTGAGTCAAAGGGTCTTCTTGTATACTGAATGTTGTGGAGAGTTTCTGTCCCCACAGCTGAGGATAGAGTTACACTGGGGGCCAGGGTCTCACAGGGCTTTTCCACTGACACAGACACTCAGTCCTCAAAGAGGACACTGTCCCACTTGAATAATGGAAAATAGTTAGCCTGAAAGTCTAGTCAGTGACATCAGATCAAATTATGAAGATCCTTGGGTTATTTTGACTTCCATGTTTTGTTTTGTTTTTTAGGATTTTACTCTACGTGTCATATCTTTAACGATAAAACAGACTGTTGAACAGCATTGTTTCTTTTTTCTGATCCACGACACACCTGTGAATATTTGATATTTTTGTGGTGTGTTGTGATTACTCATGTTTTGTTGAGCATGCATTGGGCTGGTTTTGTGTTTATCTGCGGGAAAGTGAGTCTTATTAATACAAGCTGAATGTAGTGGCTGCAGACTCGATGCCTCAAGTGTAAACACAGCCGAATAGTTTGGCAAGTGCATACCTTAGGTCTACTAAACTCATCCCTGTTTTTCTTACAGTGCATACTCTCTTGCTCCATCTCTCACTTATCATTTAACTCTAAACAGAGTATCCTGACTTTAGCTATTGATTTGTTTTCATGGCAGTGTAGTAAATCAGTATTACTGGAATAAGATATTTGGTTCTCATCTTAGATGTTTTTTAATCTGAAGGGCCCAGATTGAGAGGAAAGGTTAAGGAGGTCTTTAAGCAAAGCAAACTAAATTGTACTATTAGTGGAATACAGTGTTTCAGACGATATACTGGTTGATTTTGTGACATAAACGAATTTGGTTTCACTGTGATCAGAGTTTCAAGTGTTTGTCACTGAAACTGTGTATGGAAACCAATATTTTCCACAGGGAATAGGAAATAGGAAGTCAAACTGTGCAGTATCGGTTTTTTTTACAGTGGCGTATTAAAAATGGAACAACACATGACCTGAAGAATGCATTTGGTTTTTAGTCCTCTGAACAGCTGCTTGCTTTGGGATCTCAAATAGCCAAAATTGACAGACAAACTTACATATTGAGTTTACTTTCAACAGCACATTATGATGTTAAATTGCCTCAGCCTCCTCTGAGACACCCATTAGATTCCTTGCACAAATAGTACAGACTGATAAAATGGTTGAAACCAACTGAATCTCTAAATCAACTGAAACTGCTTTATCCCCTTTAACTGCAACATCAATCCCAAATTGACTGATGCTGTCAGTTGATTACTAGTCTTGGTTCTTAAAAAGAATATTTTTTATTATGTATAATTCAAAGAACACATGTAAATGCTCTCAAAATGGATACATTCAGTAAATTCAGAGTAAGGATGACAAAGTATGAACGGAGATCAGCACAATAAATGGATTCATTTGATATGTTAGTATTGATTGCCTTCATAAATGGGTCTTGATCATCACTTGATCTTGTAGTAGATCGGTACCTTCAGGTCTCCCAAAATCACCTTAGACATTAAATGCATCGTGATCTGTTGACACTATATGAACTATCAGCAAAAGCCTAAAAAAGGTACAAATCTTCAACTTGGATGTCCTCTCTATAAGCTGTCAAGCACTCAGTGTGTAGCTTTAGTGAAGACCAGAGGTGCAGCTCTGACATTCAGCTTTTTAAGCTGTTTTTTTTATGTTTTGTCTCTGTCCCTTGTTGCTTTTGTTCTGACAACATCCACTGATTTTCTCTTTTTTTGTCTCCTCTCTCTTGCCAGGAGCGCAATAGAAATAAACAGTAACCTTCAAGCAAGCTCTCTGCTAGAACTGCAACACTAATGACATAGGACCTTAAATAAAATTTGCCTAACCACAAGGAGGAAAGGCTCTCACAATCTTTCCGCTGAAGACAACAATGTATCTGAACACTTGAACATGACAATAGATGGACTCATCTGTATCCGTTGACTGGTGCATCAAAATCCTGTGTTCCTGTCTCACGAGAAAACGAACATAACCCACTTTGAAAACTCTGTCTTGAAAGCACTTTCAGTCTACCAATACCCTTAACTCTCTAACTCTGTGTTTCTTCTTCTTTAATTTTGTCTGTGAGCAACTAACTGACTAACCAGAGTAGTCAGAAGATTTCACCGGGCTTATTTGTAATTTTTTTTTTTTTTTTAAAGCCTCAAATGTTTGGGATATTGGTGAGCTCCATGGCGCTTGAAGAGAATTAAAGATGATATGTATAAATTAATCTTTTACTTGAATCTGTATTCAGCCATCTGATCCTTCTCAGACAGAGGCTGTTGGATGATTGACAGGTGGGACGAATTAATTGGGAAACAGCCACAATCATGCCAATCACAGGATGTATCCTCCCTCTACCTGTTCCCTTCCTTTCTGCATCTGTTTCCGTGTACCAAAAGATTACAATTATGCAGCAGGCTGGCGAGTGCCGGCCAGTGCACATCTTTGTTTTTTTTTTTCTTTTCTCTCTCTTGTGATTCTGTCATTCTGAAGTGCATTTGTCTGAGGAGAAACCTGCTGCTCTGGTAGAACTAGCGGTGGCCTCCTTGGGCCCTGTGGGTGACTGTCTTTGCTCTGATGTTGATGTACTCTACCGTACCTCAGGCTCAATCAGACTGTCTGTCCTCAACAACTCTTAGCACTTTTGGGAGAATCCCCACATCGTCCTGCTTGCTTGGCTTGACTTGGGATTCCCCCAAAACGGCAAGACATCAACTGCAAGGATGTGACAGTTTTCTCCTCTAGGTAACTCACTAGCTAAATAAAAATTACCCATGTTTAGCGCAAACCTTGTCTTTGTGGGTTTTTTTTAACACAGAATGTGTCCACCCTTTTTATGTTATTTCTAGGCACCATACCACATGCACTCAGTGATCAGCAAACAAACACTTCTGCAATTTGCATACGAGTCTCTAAATAAACTAGCGTATATAGCTGAAACTCCATCTCCCCACTTGCTTTGGGTGTGGACATTTATTATGAGAATGGACATTAAAGTGTGTGTGAAAAGAGGGCCTGATCATTGATGCCAGGAGGGAGGTTTGAACTGTCCCGAGACGATAGAGTTGCCTTAAAATCTGAAAGGTGTACAGTAAGAAGACACCATGTCAAAATTTGCTTGTGGAAGCCATTCTTTGCAGTTGTAAGAGAGTTATTTAACATCACAATATAACTGTATGGTATGACAACAAATATTGGAGCGTACATTCTTACCTGCATGAGGGTAAAAACTGGAATATTTAGGTTATCTCTTCTGTCCACGGTAAACCTTTGCTGTGAGTAAGAACACATGAGCACTGGACCATCGATGACAGGATTAAGCTCAGGTTCAACTACAGCATCACAATGATAGCCTCAGTGTGGCACCTTGATACCAGAGCAGATCAGGACTTTCAGCAAGATAACGCATCCAGTCAGAGTTCAAAATTTGGAGAAATACTCAGATGAAATGATGTCATTGACCTGGCTGCTACAACCCTGATATCACTTCTTTTTTGCATCTCTGGAATGACTCAGACAGCGTCCTGTGTGAAGAGCATCCAGCCATTAAACCTGAGCGGTTGATGTTTATATGGTCAGCTTTACACAAAACATGATCTAAATCTAAACAGAAGAGTAGCCAGAACACCAAAATTCACTTTCCTTTACATCCACACTCATAAACACGCTGTTTTTTGTTGCAATTGGTTTGTTTACATCAGTAATTGTTAATTCACTATAAAACATACTGTATTTATATATATATAGTTTACATTGTAACCATTTAAGTCAACCTATTCAATTACATACAGAATGTGAATATATTTGTAAATACAGATTGGACCTTTTAACACCAGGAATTTACAGGTCCCTCATTAAGTGCCTTAACGAGCAGCAGCTGTTTTTAAAGACAATGCTGAATGCCACTTAACCGGGATTTATATTTTTATAAATGTGTTCATTCATTACCCATATTTTGACTTATATTTAAAAATGTTCCAAAACATACAACTAAAAGTTTTTGTTTTGTTTTGGGTTTTTTTTTTTCCACACAAGGAATCTGTCTGTCATTATCTTGAAATATGATGTGGTGACAGCATGTGTGGTATTTCCTGTTTGCTGCTTTTAATCACATACTCTCTCCTCTCTAACCAGGCAGAGACCAAATAGAAGGAATTTTAAGTATCAACCATTAATGTCAAAAGATTAGAAGGGGTTTTTGCTCAGAATTAGGCTTTGGTTTGGGTGGAAAGGCCACTGAAGCTACAATTAGACTGTGTGACACTAACACTCCAAACTACAGAGGTTGTTTAGTAAGTTTAGCTGCTTCTTATGGCAGATGGATATGTTACAGTATGTAGTGGGAAGAGAGACTTTGAGATATGTTGCGTCTATAGAAGAAAAAATAATGACAAAACACATTAATTCACAATTAAATGAATGAAAATGTCTAAAATTCACTTAAATTGCTGGTTTTACAGACTGACTTCATGGTCAGGAAAGGAACTCATAACTGGTAATTTTCTGATAATCCCCTCATGACATTATACACATTATGGTTGCATTCATAAGATCTGATATGTGGTAATGTATTGTAAATGGTTTGTATTATATTATGTTTTCTTAATTCACAGGATTATTCACAAGATAAATTAGGTGACATTAGTACATCCACATGCTGCTCTACAAAGAATGCCATACACTGATTATGCACTATTATGCACTTAGGATAATGGGAGTTGTCATAGAAAATGTAGAGGACACTATTATATGCATGAATTTTCTTGCTATTCATAATCTATTTACACATTTATTTCATCCTGTAATGAAGAAATTCTCTTTCACTGTCTGTCCACCAGAGAGCGCCATCATATCATGTTCTCTCAGATGTTCTCAGTTCCCAAGACTTACAACAAAGCCTTTCCTGTAAGCAGCAAAAGCCCTCTTTCTTCTCAAGCCCTCCAACTCCTACAGACACAATTATACCAGGATGAGAAGCACTTGTTGTGCTTCCACAGCTTTTTTGGAGCAATTAACGCCAGCTCGCCAAGCTGTGCAGTGAGAGGTGGAGAAGAGAGGGAGAAAGAGGATGTGAGCGGGAGAGAGAAAAATCCCCCTTTATGTTTGTCAAGGAGGAAGAAAGAGCTGTAATTATAACATTGGAGGCTTTGGATTGCGACTTCTCTCCTCTGTGTGTTAATTTGTGCATCCATCAGGTTTTTCGCAGGCAGCCTTTGAAAAGACCACACTCTTCCTGCCTCCATTTGTCTGTGAACACAGCAGACAAACTAAGCAGGGAACTTGCTATTTATTCGCCTAACAATGTCCTTACAATTACTAGTTGTGTGTAATGGTCCTGAGATGTACAAAATCCTCAAATATGCAAAAAAAAAAAAAACTGATATCATTAGAGACCCCTGATGTGATGCTGTTTCATTGAATTGATGAAAAGCGTGATAACATTTACTCTGAAGTCTCATACCATGTCATGAATAGTGCACACTGCTTTAGCTTTTACACATTGAAATGAAACAGGAAATATAAACCGACTCCCTTCTTTCATTTCATTTCAATGGCTTATCATGCTGTTTTTACCTTTAAGGATCAAACTAACTGGTTAATGACTTTAACGTTACCAGCAGTTAATTTCCTCCCTACCCCGCAGTGGTCAAAGCCATTCCAATAAAGTGCCAAGCAAACTTTTTTTTCAAATCCATCAAAATGTCCTTTTGGAAAAGGGATTCAGTCGAGAGAAGATGAGACAGAAGGAGCATCCTCTGCTTAGTGAGCTGAAATGCCTTTGAAGTTTCAGTCACACTGAAGACTCATCATCACATGGCTCAAGGCAAGGTTAGGGCAAGTCTCAGGGTTGGCACTTCCTCAATGTTTTGAAGGTTTTCGCACTCTGGGCCATGGCATGTCACTCAGTAAGTGTCCTCTCAGAACATTAGTCCTATTGATGACTATGTTAACTGACACTCAGTTGATCAGGGGAACATGACATTACTCTGAATTGTTATGTGTCTGTTTTTCTGATTAGCAGCGTTTGATGGTGCCAGTGAAAGGTTGGGTGAGTGAGGAAAAAATAACAGAAATGTGAGTGTATCAACGGTTATAAATAATAGGTCTACGCTCTGAATCCTACATTCAAAGCTATATTGAAGTCTCAAGATGTTACTCAGCAAGTCAGGTGAAATAATCAGCATACTTTTTTTTTTTTATTTGAAAAAATTGGGTTTTGACTGACAGTAATGTCTAAGTTTTCTTCCTGCCCTTTTGCAAGGTGTCTCTGTTGCCATGGTTATATCATTATCTGTGAACTGAAAGTAGAGGCTGAGCATTTTGCCGAACACAATGATAGGATGTAGATCTGAGCTAGAAAGACTTCATTGTTGTGCATACAATGAAAGAGAATGTGAGACTTGTAATCTAATATTTTCTCAATATTTTTTGTAATTCTGTTAATGCAGGTGTTGAACGGGGCAAATAATTATCAAGATTACATTTGGATTTGAATGGATCCGTATGGTTGTATTTATGTCAGATTTTATATGTTTTTGTTAGAATTGTGTCTGTATTTACAGGAAAGAATAATGGTTCAAAGAGTAGTTATGAAGCTCATTTTGGTGGCAGAGATGCTGTTGTCTTTAATGCCCACAGGGAGGCACCATCCATAAAAAAGGAACAGACTTAATCTTAATGGGATACTTAATAGTATATGAATTGTTCTACAAAGTTGTTAATATTTTATGTTTTCCTCCTAACATTCAGATATTGCCAAACCGATCTATCTTATCTTTAGGCTTTGAGTAGTAAGCTATCCAAAACTATTGAATTTTCCCTTTGACATTTATCTCACACCATATGGCAAACACATTTTAAATGAAAGGGGCACGCCAGCAATTTAGTATTGAACTTCCATAAAGTTGGTGGACTCACAAGAGACAGATTAAAAAAAAAACAAAAAACAAGACTGCTCAAAATTGTAGCAGCAGCAGAGATATTCTGACTTTTAGTCCCAAGTATTGGTCAACTTCCAAATGTCTGGATCCTACATTTCCCATGATGAAACTAAAAAGGATCTTTAATTAGATCCACACTGCTTTGTCCACTTCTTTCAAACCCCACACTGAGTTTGTAACTCAGGCTAAATTTTAAGTCTCAAGCCCAAGATAACCCTGATGATCAGGGTCGTTTTTTCAAATTTTGGAAAGCTGACACCCACAGGACACATAAGATAAGATAAGGAAACTTTATTGTCCATTACATTACATGAAATGGAAATTTGCTTTTGGCATTCTGGCAACACAGTGTAAAACAGACAGTAGAGAACAGATAAAATACAAAAAACCTTTTTCAGCAGCAGCAGCAGTGCTCATGGACTGTGGGGGCCTGTAGACCATGGTCAGGGTGAGTTTGCTGGCATTGAAGCTCCTCAATTTCCTGAGGAGACAGAGCTGCTGCCTTGCTTTTTTGTAAATGTAGTCTGCATTGGTCTGAAAAGTGAGTTTATTGTCAATGATTGTTCTCAGCTATTTAAAATGAGTGACCTGCTCCACTTCCTACCACCTCATGATAGCAGGCTTGAAGGTGGGCCCTGTGCTGCCTGCACCCATCCTACCTCCCAGACACAGCTCCTTGGTCTTATTGAAATCAAGGTCAAGGAAGCTGCCGTCAAACCAGATGGCAAGGTGGTTGATGTGCTAAGAGTAGGAAGGGCTGTTGACATACTGCAGGCAGACAACCGTGGGCAGTATCATTTATGAGTGAGAGGTCTTTGCTGTTGTATTTTACCTCATTTGTATATATGGAGAACAGGGAGGGAGATGTGGAACACCGGTGGACACAGGACAAGGCTGCAGCTGATGCTCAGGTCACACAGGCATCTCAGGAGAAGATGAGGCTGGACAATATTAAAAGCAGAGGAGAAATCTGTAAAAAAAAACCCCAATCAAATGGACATATGTGTTGGCCTTGCCTAAATGACCATGTACTTTGTCCAGGAGAGAATGGCGTCCTCCACACCTCGGCTGGCTCGGTAGGCAAACTGCATGGGGTCCATGAGCTTAGCTGTTTGTGATATGAGTTCCTTGCTCAATAGATGCTCAATGCATTTGTTTAATAGAGGTGTGAAAGCAATGGGTCTAAAAATCAGTGAGTGATTTTGTGTGTGCTGTTTTAGGCACTGGGTATAATGGTTGCCATTTTCCAAGCCCGGGGGACAAAACCAGTGTTGAGGAACAGCTGGGTGAAGATGGGTCCCAGTTGGATGGCACATTCTTTCAAGACAGTTCCCTTGAGCCCATGTGGCCCCAGGAGCTTTGCGAGGGTTGACTCGCCGGAGAATCGAAATGACTTCCTTTTCCTTTAATAACACAGGGGCAGGTGTCATTCCTGCACAGACAGAGTCACATTCATCACTGAAGTCATGTTTATCAAATTTAGAATAGAACATGTTCAGATCATTTTAAAGGCTAACAGGGGTCATCACATTGAGGGGCTGCTTTGTGTTTCCTTCCCATCATTGCGTTCAATCCCCTCCAAGACATTTTACTGTTTTCAATTTGTTTGGTTTTTTTTCCCACAGAAGCAGTACTCCCTGAGACAAGTAAACTGAACTTCATGCCCTTTAAAGAAAAGTTCAAACTGAGCTCATGTAGCAACATCCTAATTGATTTTCTTTCTTTTGAACAAGTCTGTGTCTCGCTAATAATATAGCTTCTCTGGAGTATGAATGTATGACCTCGTCTGCTACACAGCCTGCAACATAATGTGAATCTGTGGAAAACAGCGAGCATGGGTAAACAGTTTGACAGAACTTGCTGTGAATGTGGTTAAGGACAACAATTATCACAATTTCAACAGATGCTGTGAGTACAAGGCAACTGTTCACTTTTTAAGTACTTTGTGTTAATTGATTTATGAAGCTATTCTAACAGTAGGAGTAACTAATGCAGTGGGTTTGCAATCTCTAAGAGCACTCTTCACAACTCCATATTTGTTGGATAAATAAAACGTCTATGTAATACATACAGACAGTGTTCAAAGCAAAAGGGAATAATTCAAGGCCCAGGGTCATTAATCTGTTCAAATGTTTCCTGGCAACAAGAGGTACCTATCAAATCAATGTTGGTGCAACTCCTTGGGTAAGAAAAATATTTTCCCTGCGTATCATTAATATCGGTGGAGTTGTGTCTGTCTGGGTCTGTTTTGAGCATAGTGTCTGTGTATTTGGCTTCAGCGAAGATACTTTTGTTTCCCGTTGTTCTTCAGAGATCTGAAACTTATACACAAGACGCATACATGAAAGAGACAGCTTCCTCGATGCCGCTTTATGGTGATTTATATTTCACGGGAGAGTGAGTGCATCATGTGGCTGACGGAGATAAAAGGCACAAGAGCGGGCAACATAAGAACCATACTTGGTGCAGATTCCAGAGGTCTCTTATCTAAGATCATCTGAGCATATCTGGGCCATCGTTATTCATCTGACAGTAGGTCATACACAGTCCTGTTTCTGCCCTGAGGTTTAGGGTCATTGTCAATCCACTCTTTAATTCATGAATAAGTGTGAAAGGCATGAAGGAAAAAAGTGAAAGAATGAAAGAAAGAACATCACACAGCAGAGCGAAGCTGTGTTTTTTTACTGACTAATTTCTATCTGTATGTTTATTATGTGGCGCTGTCCTTTTGGAACACATGGCTACACCCAGCGCGCGGCCTCATAAATATGAATCTTTAACTATGGAGCAGATGAGTAAAATATATGAACTGAAAGAGTTAGAGAAATTGCTGCACCTAAAGGTTTGGTACCGCATCTATACTTCATAACTGGACTGCAGCCCCTCTTGCACTGTGGAGATGATGACTGGAGACACACTAGCCGTGGTCAGGCTGCTTATTGAATTCAAAGCTTGGAATGTGTCCTGCGCTGGGACAGTGTGTTCAAGCCGAGGTTTTGCATCGCAGGGGGTAGCACAGAATGGAAAGGTCTGAAATGTAATGCATTTGAAATGAAATGAAAAGGTGCCTCGAAATGAAATATGACATGCTGACTGCAGAGGCCTGGAGTCACCGGTCGGGACTCTATACTCAGCTCTATATGTGTGTGTGTGTGTGTGTGTGTGTGTGTGTGTGTGTGTGTGTGTGTGTGTGTGTGTGTGTGAGAGAGAGAGAATCTAAGTGCATGGCATTGTGTGAGCACAGGTTGAGTGTGTAATGTGATGCAGGCTGCCTTTGCTCCTGTGACTTCCTCTTCCACCCTCCTGTTCAGGCCTGATGGAGATTAAGGGCCATTAAAGGCTCTCTGCTGCATGTGCAGTTTCTATTGATCACATTGACTTAACCCACTGTAGCCAATGATCCGATTACAAGTGTTGTACCCCCATCCTTATCCCCTCCCCCTCCATCTTCTCTCTTCCTCGCCCCTCCCTTCTCTTCTTCCTCTCGCCCACCCTTCGTGGTTCATGGTGCTCTGTGGGGGTTGCGACTGCCTCTGCTGATGTCAGCACAGAGGCATGCCCAGAAGGCCCGAGCCCCCCTTGGCAAGCCTCTGAATATCTGCTTGCGTGTCTGTCTGTATTTTTGTCTTTCGGCCTTGCTGTCCGCTCGCGCAACTACCCATTCCTCGCTCCTGTGCTCTCACCATCTCCAGTCATCTGCACACACAGCAGGGTTATGATGAACCTTATTTCTCCATGAGAGAGATGGATTGGCCGTGCCCCAAAGAGCTAAATGAGTTGAGACAGTCTGAGAGGCATCAGCTCAAACCCTGCCGACCCCCACCCCCTGCGAACATCACCCCCTCCCATTGCTTGCACGGTCAAACAGCCCTGGGGGAGCTCTCTGTGAGACCACTGTGGTTATTAGCATTGACAGAAGCTCACGGAAATCTTCTTAGCTTCTACTGTACAGGAAGTACCCCACTATGCTGCTAATTCAAGGATTCCCACAGAACGGCAACCTATTGCCTCTCAAAAACGTATTATCTTAAAGCCATCTGGCACCAATTTGAAATCATATACAGGGTTAAGTTGTACAAAACTTTCAGTCCAGAACTGCAGCTTTACTAGTTGAGTTTTACATGATGGTCATACATGATGGGGATTATTTGACTGACAATTCAACTGCGTTCCTGACTAAAGACTGAAAACTCTCTGAATACAAGACCAGTCAAAAGTTTGGACACACCTTCCTATTCACTTGAATGACAAAGCGTATCTAAACTTTTGACTGGTACTGTACTTCATGGACAAGGTTGATTCCATGTTAAATACTGTAACAAATATTGTCATTTTTTTAAAGTATAGTCATGTGCGGTGACAGAACTGGGTCTGATAGCTCATAGCTGTGTGATAGGAGTTGTTCTGTGTCCTGGTTCTATCAATCAGCTTTACCAGTGAGGGATTCACAGGACTCAAAACAACCAGGAAACAAAAACAGAGAGAATAACTGAAGCCACATCAAGCTGCCACAGGATGAATCACTACAAAGGCAAACATGCTGCATTTCACTTATAAGGAATTATACATTTCATAATGTAGCAAGGGATCTATATTCAAGAAAATGTTTTTTTTTTTTCTTCAGTGATTCTTATTAAACATTTGGATGCTTTGATATACAGTAAAATCCTCAGGGCCAGATCAGGGCCAGAGCTGGAACATGAATAAAAAGGAAGGTCCATTATATTCAGAACCAGCAGAGCCTTGAGAATAGGACCACATGGGTGGGTGTGGGGCTTGTAAACAGCTTTGCTCCCTGGATGAAAGGCTCACTGTGATGTGTGTCCAAGGAGAGAACATGAGAGTGCAACATTGTAATGTGAGAGTCAGACCCCTGAGAGCATAAAAGTCTGGCGATAACACAATTAAAAGCAGATTTTCATCTATTTACACATCCCTATCAGCAGAGTCATCCTCCCTCTTAAAAAAAAAAGCATGCGAGATTACCATAAAGAAACCTAAGTGGTGTGTGTACATCTGGGCTTTGATATTGTGCACAGACTGGGCAAAGGCACTGACCTTCGCCGCTACCGCAATTACATCATAGGGCAGCTCCTGCTCTCATGCATATTAATACAGGTTCTGGAGGCATCACCCATACCTTTGATTCCCTAGGATCTGAGCTCACCATTGCATGACAAGTGTATCTGGACACAAAGTGTATGTAATGGTTTTCTGCTTCAGGAGAGATATAGACCACGAGCGAAACCAGATCAAAGGTGCGCACACTTTCACTGCAGGGGGATGAGAGAGATACTGTGTGTTTGTGCAGGCGAACAAGTGGGTTGTGCATTTCACAGAAAGAGAAAACGTGTGCGAAAATGACTTAGCACGTGCAGTCAGTCTAAAATGGAATAGCAGACAACCACACAGAACCATTTAACTAATAGCCTGGTGGTTAACACTCAAAGTTAGAGCCAAAGGTTAATCAGAATCCTCTTTTGTCTCATTTTGTGGCGCTATTATTGTCTTAATGAGGTCACTATAATTTTAACACAATAGGACATTTTATTTCCGAGCAGATATATTTAGACTGAACCACACATGATGCCGCTAATTGCAGGAGTGTCCTGGGTGTATCCCAGTGTTTCCTCTGCATTCATTCAGCAGTGGGGGGTCACCACAACAAAAATGTTTCCTGTCACACCAAAGCTTTTCCACCGCAGTCTGTGTTACCATATCTGAGGCTGAAACAGAAAACGGATAACGAACCCCAACTATTAAACCCTTAAGGAATAACACTAAAAAGAATTACAAGGGACATTGGTTATCTTTTCCTTGTCTTGTTTTAGCATGTTGCTGCAGAGAACCTTGTTGCCATTAGAGGGCCTCGTTGTTATAACATAAAGCTCAGAGATGGTCGCTTCCATTTTCTTGCAGCCATACACTGATTCGATTCCTGAGCAGAGACAATGCTGATTCAATACCTCTGAATTTGTTTAAATAAAGGTGATACAGGATATTCATATTATACATATTTGTCTAATAATTCTGCTTGGTTGTTAAAATCATATATTTGAACACACAGAACATAAATATCAGTAGATAATTCCTGTAGGACCAACTAGCAACTGTAAGAATTATGTTTTCCTCTGATTGAATGAGTGACAATTAACATATTTGTGCTATTCTTAATGTAATATTTTTTGTTATTTAAAATTTAAAATTTGATTTAATATAATAACATAATGGAACAGTAGAGTACACTGACTGAAGACTAGCTGAATTAGTACATGACTCTTTATTTGTATGAAGCCAAACTGCTCTTTTTGCCATCATGCCATAAAAGGCCTGAAGCAGCGTTAACTTCTCAGAGCTGTGAAAGAGGTTTGCTCACCAGGGAGCCAATATGGGACTAACCATCATATGAATGGGCTCCATTTGCTGCTACTACACTGATCGTGTCATGCCTGAGCACAAAAAAAATAAATCTGTACAAATAAAAAAAAGATTTTTTTCATTTCTTTTTGGCATTTAGGACTGGATAAAATAAGTGAAATGTAGCAGAGAGCAGATGGATCTGAATATGAATCAAACTCAAATTGAATGACAAACTGAACACACACTGAATGCTCCGTATTAGTTACATCTGATCACTGCAGCAGCATTCTCTCATATTAAATCTCCATAATGAGTAAATTAGTGGGTCTCCATCTGTGGCATTGCAAACTTACAGTCGCACATGCTGGCTATATTCACAGACTCCTGCTGGGTGTGTTGGTGGAGAATAAACATACAGACAAGACATTATTTCGCACACTTTACAGCACAATGCACAAAAGCTGCATTATACTGTAGCTTGCATGTACACAGTAATTTGTGCACACACTGCTGAGAAAATGTTGGCACAGAGAAGGCTTAATTTACAGTGCGAAGTCAAAAAACGGACAGGTCTTTCTAGCAGTACTATTGATCTGACTGCTCCACCCCCCCCCCCCCCCCCCCCCCACCCCCTCGCTCTCCCGCCCTCCCTCTGTGGTTACATTTCTTCCTGTGTCATGGAGTGCACTGTAACATATATCTCAGATTCATTGTACATTCGTCATTGATTTACCATGCCTCTCGCTTCATGCTAAGAAACAGAACACAGCAGCTTATGTTTGGTGTCAAGCGAGTTTGCTTTTCCCAAAAAAAAAAAAAAAAAAAAAAAAACCCAACAAAAAAACAACAACCATAGACTTTGAGAGGATACTCTTGAGAAGCCGTCAAACAAAAACAACCTAAAAAACAAATGTCTCAATTGACTTACTTTGGCCTAGATTCAACTCTGTGCTCTGCTGCCTCTGAGCGAAAAGTGAGAGAAAATGCTCTCATAAAAATACTTGTGCATTATCTTTTATCTGTTATGTTTAAAAAGATCAGCGCGCATAATACGGACCTCCAATAATTAAAAGCAAATGTACAACACAGTGTTTTAATTTCAAGATGAAGAAAGGGGGACATACATTTGAATGAATATGCAGGCAGCCTAAAGGAGGCTGTGAGTAATTGCACAAAAATTGCAACCCATAATTATGTTCTCAGTCATTAACACTCTATCTGGGTGGAATAAAACAATCCATATCACAATTTAAATTGCAAACCCCTTTGCAAGAAATAAAAAGCGTCTTAATGCTTTTATCTGTGTGTGTGTGTGTTTCTGTGAATATTTTGGATATGCACAAGAAAAAATATGAGAAAAGATGTAGGGATGTAGTGTACATATGCACACTACAATCACAATCACATACACAGGAACACACATACACACACACACACACACCCATTTACATATCATCTGCAGCCATCTGCTCTAAATGATAGGTAATTAACTCAGGCCTGCCTTTGTCTCTCTGGCTGGTCGGCTGACATATAGGAGCTCTTCAGGAGAATATACGTGAATCAAGGACTTCAAAAGAATGAGAGGACAAGAGAGTGAGTGAGAGGAAGGGCGAGGAGGATTGGATGATGTTTGTGAATGATGCTGCATAAACCCAGAGAGGCAGCACAGAGAACCATTACGATGATGGGAGCAAAAAAAAAAAAAAAAAAAAAAAGAGTGGAGATGATGGAAAGAGGACATGCTGGGTCAGAGAGGATGTACACACGCACACAATCGCGTAGGCACACGCCGTGCACTCTCTCTCTCTCTCTCTCTCTCTCTCTGTGTGTGTGTGTGTGTGTGTGTTGAACCTGCCATGTAGCTCACCTACAGTTTTCCTGTCAAGGTCAAGCTGTATTAAACAGAGATGCTTTGCTCTGTGTAGGCTGGAACAGAGAAATGCTAAAGCTAACATTGGCACCACCTCTTCTATCCAAAAAAACATAATGAGCTCTGGTTGCTACTTCAAACATTTTTCTTCACACATTGTGTAATGAGAATGCAGGGACTGACCATATTTTATATTTTACATATAATTTTTAAAAAATATATTGGTTAAAACAATAACAAAAAAACTAAATAATAAAATCTCAAAATTGAAATAAAACCAAAATGTGTGTATGTATTAAAAATGACAATAAAAAGATATTTTTTCCCTCCAGACGGTGCAGATCTGATAAGTCCATATCCTTCTTATCCAGCAATGTCTGCGCCTCCCAGTCACCCTGACATCCAGGTCTGTCTCTATTACAGCGGCACAGGGCTATAATTAGCCAGGTATCTCCTGCAGTAATGATGAGTGGGAGAGAAGCCCTGCATCTACCTGCTAGGGCTTGGAGACAGCTCAGGCGGTGTGTAGGAGCCCCGTTTCTCATCAAATGGGGACAATTAGAGTGTGTATGGAGATGTGATTCCAGGTAAGAGGTGACAGAGAGCACGGGCGAGGACGTTTGTCTACACGCTCAAATAGAGAGGGGACTAGGGCTGGTGTCGGAGACTGAACAAGACAAGGGTGGCGGGGGAAGAACAAGACATACAAAGACTCCAGAGCATATCAAAAAAAAATAGATGTGAACAAAAAAAAAAAAGAAATTCATGGACTAAATTTAAAGACTGGATACGCCAGCACAGATGTAAATATGAAGGCATAACCTCAAGAGCTCAATACACTTAAGGGAGCATCTTTGGTGTATAGGGTGTGGTGCAGTATAGAGACACTGACAGATGACCTGATGCAGCAATTCCCCAGCGGTGTGTGTTTTACTTTGAGAGAGCAAGAAAGGCAGAGACAGTCAGAGAAACACACACACAGAGAGAGAGAGAGACATAATCAAGATGATGATGTTTAAGATGATGATGGTGGCGGCTCCTCTAGCTATCTAGATCCCACATCTGCAGTCAGCATACCCTCTAACCGCAGTGTCCCTCCCCAGACGCCTGCCTGACACGTCTGCACCGGTCAGCGGGATGCAAACACACTAATGCACCATTCCAGCAAACAAACAGACAAGTGTTGCCGCAGTAATTGCAGTGATTAGGAGATAAGCGCCGGGAGAAAACCCCGCGTTATGGAGGAAGCCCCCCGTGTGACCTTTTGCCAGGCTGCAGAGCCGGCGCTGCAGTGGGATTCCAGACACGTATGACTAGCGCCACATAGATCCACAGTGCAGGTCACGGTGGTATAAAATATGGAGGCACATAATCCCCCCTGCAAGCCAACACCACAAAAAGCACCTTGAGCTTGGCTTTCAAAGGGTGTTTTGAAAGCCAAGCAACAGTCTAAAACTGTGATATTTTCACCACAGTACAATAGTCACGCGCCAAATATTTTCAAGAATCACAGTAGAGTGTGGTTCACAACTTCTAAACCTTCAGTAAAATTATTTTACATAAATCATGTGTGATCTTTATAGAGCCTCTTGGCTGGGATTTTTCACACAACTCCCACAATCCTCAGTTTGTACAAATTAATTCACACAATGTCTGCTTTATTTTACACGGACTTTTCTAGTTATGTAAATAAATAAAAGGTATGTACACTATATCTTAATGCTTTTTTAAATTATGTGATAAGTGTTTTATATTGAGGCACACTATTGTCATGCCCCATGTTTATAATGTGATGATAATTAAGTCAGGTGTGCTAACACTTAGTTGTAGTACATTTGACATTTAATTAAACAGTGAGTAGTTATTTCATTCAGATGTGTTTAAGCTTGCTAACGTTTTATGCGAAAGGTGGACTATTTAATTAGTATTTAGGGCTGCAACTAACAATTATTTTCATTATCGATTAGTCCTTTGTTCACTAAAATGGTGAAAATGTCGATTGATGTTTCCCAAAGCCCATGATGTAACCTAAAATATCTTGTTTTGTCCCAATCAACCCAAAGATATTCAGTTTACTATCATAGAGGACTAAAGAAACCACAAAATATTGACATTTAAGAAGCTGGAACCTGAGAATTTTAGCATTTTTATCTTAAAAAATGACTCAAAACGATCAATGGATTATAAATATAGTTGGTGGTTAGTTTTCTGTCGATTGACCAATTGATTCAATGACTCATCATTGCAGCTTTTTTAAAATGTATTTTCCATTATTATGAATGTACAATACAGATTTTGCTAGTGATTTATGAATTTTGCTGGAGACATGAAGGTCGGACTGTAAGAATTATTTTAATTGTTATTGATTACTTTTGGATGCAACAGGGCAACATTTTGGATCTTGTATTCATTTTTGGTGTCTCTAAACCCATGTGAGCTGGGCACAGTTGTTTGTATGACACCATAATAAAAACTTCACTCAGTCATTCATTAACTACGCTTGTATAGTATATCACACACAAGGTATGTTATTGTCCAGAGAAAAGCTTTGAAACATTTTTTGTGTTGTATGAAAATGCACTGATGACATTTCACGCACATGAGAAGACATTTTTTTCTAAAATCTGCATTTGTTTAGAAACTGGTTTTTATGTTATCTGGTGCGCAGAAATACATCATTTAAGGCAAGAAAACCGGGTTTTAACTGATCAACAAAAAATACACACTCAGAGCAGAGTTAATATACTTAATCTCAAAACATCATACTAATCTAACCCACCGACTCCACATCCAAGTGACAAAAGTTCATTTTACTTAACGTGCTCATTGATCTGATGCAAACTCATGTAGCAACAAGTTCGACAAGAATGTAATTCAAGTTCAAAAGGCAGTGTGTTGATACTGAGTTTAACGCAGACGGTCAAATGTTTATGCTTGTTGTGTTTTTCACAGCAATGTCATGGCCGGTAAAACTGGCTTAGTCACACATACAGAGCTGAAGGTGTTAGAGGAAAATCAATGGTTGGATTGCAGTGTAAGGTCCTCTGGGTGAGGTAAACACAGTTTGCTATACATTCTGCCTCAGGAATGTTGCAAAAAGCCTCCAAAGAGGGAAATATGTGCATTAAATCCATGAAAACACGCACACATGAATGCATGCATGTACATGACATAACATACAAATTATTAGTAGTATTTTTCCTCACTATAGTTTTCATATTTGTAACAGATGGGGAACAACATTAGGTCACTGTTACTTATGGTCCGATTGGTTTAAAAGGTGTCTCATGTTTGAGCCCATGTGACCTCCATCCACCACCCCTCCTTCCCCCCCAACCCACTCTCTCTCTTTCTCTCTCTCTCACTCACTCTCTCTCTCACTCACACACACACACACACACACACACACACACACACACACACACACACACTCCCCTCCCCGTTTCTGTGCAGCTCCCCAGCTCTCAGGCTATGAAATGTACATCACACCTCCGATCTAAGGGAATCTCACCCCAAATCCTTCCTTTGAATTATTGAAGAGGACCAGAGATTATCCTCCAATCAATATGCCTTGCCTCTCCTCCTATAACATCAAATGCCTCCGACGATCGATCCAGCCAATCAGAGGAGCTGCTGCAGCTAGAAATGCAGAGTGTATTGTTCTGCATTGTTTACACTGACACCGCTTGGCATGTATAATAGGTGTGTTTATGCTCGGGAAAGGCATGATTGCTGATTGACTTAGGTTCTCCTGTGTGTTTTTGTGTCACCGATAATTCCACCTGTTTGTTTTGTTCTTGTTGTTAGCAGGACAATCAAGTTTAGCAGAGATTTCACGGAGCCCAAAGATGGCTTTTTTGAAGTGCGCTATCTATCTACTGAAGAATATCTTTTTAATGCGCATTTGTGAGAGGGAGACAAAAAAAGATGCAATTATGTATAAAAAGATACACAATCATTATTCACTTTATAAAAGTTTGAATCGTTGAGTTGTGTGATGTAGACATTTTGTTGACTGCCAGCAGAAAAGCCCCCGAAAGCTGAGTCAAGCACTGACGGAAGTCTGTTCATTTCACTCCCCAAAAGCACTTTTTTCTCGAAGACAGCAAGTGCAAGTGACTTATGGTGATTTTCTTTTTCAATTACATGCTGAAAGGTAAATCAACACCTCGCAACCTTTTACAATGAGCAGAATGAATACAAACATATGCCTGTAACCCTACAATTATACAAGGCATACGCACTCTCCCTCTCGCAGGCCTATATAATGATTGCAGGAGGCGCTGCTCTATTATTTGCGAAATGGAACGCTTGATGTGTGATTGTTGTCAGTCTCTGGTAAAAGCTGTTGGTTCCTCCTTAAGATGCTGTCAGGCTAGTGTGCCTTTTCTCCTGAACACACAAGTTGCACATTTAATCTGCGCTGATAATCGTGTTATTATACAGATTACCTGGAATGGGCCGACATGCAAGAGCAAACGCTTCGACGCTGGAGGTATATTCTTTGTCAAACGGCACACATATCCGTTACATATGTAGAAATACTTCTACTTAAAGGCACAGATCTGCTGTACCTTTAATATGGGTTTGCCACTAATGTCTTACTGGAGTTATTATTTTATGCCCATACACATTCAAATACCTACACTCGAGCCTACACAGATCTGCTGTTGCATCTCTCCACACACTTGCACTCTGCAGTGGGATGGATGTATCAGTGGGGGCCAGATGATGGCACTCTTCTCTCTGTACCAGGCTGCTGGATGCCCCCACCGCGTGCTCTGACTGCATGATGCAGCTGGCCTCATTTTAATGATTTAAATCACTTGAGGTCCACCGCCACACATTTTAGAGGCTTGACTGAATTTATCCTCGTTGATAGAGATCAGTGCCCTCAGCCCTGGACGTTGCCAGACTACAGTAGAGGGAGAGACCTCTCCGACTGACACGATTGGATACAGCTCTCCGCTCTGATTTTACTTTTGATCCCGCCGCTTTGACTCTGGCCCTGGGGACAGATGAGTGGAATGGAGCGGTAGAGATAGAGTAGAATGCCACGCACTCTTTTCTATCTCACTGGTCAGCCTTTTATACAGATGCAGGTCTAGAATGAGTGCTGTTAAAATGTAGACTCATGTGCTCCTTTATTAATATCTGGCATTTTTAAAGATCTGCAAACATGGTGCACCCATGCACATATGAAGTATGGCTACTTTCTGCAATCAAACAAGCAAGTGAAGTGCACTGGTGGCCTATAAAATAATAATTCTGCTTATTTCAGCCCCAAAAATGCCAGAGCAGAAGCACATGCTGCATCTAATTCTTGCACTGTTGCAAGCAGCTGCCCAACACTTTGAGTCACAGTAAGAAAAAGCTGTTTTTTTTGTTTCTGCTGTAAAGGTAGGTAGAAACATACACATGGGAGTTAAGTGCCCCTTTTCAACAGCAGGGCACAGCGAGGTGGAGGGGGAGGACTGGATGAAACAAGTGCAACCTCTACAGGGGAGGTTTAGAAGCCTACATGATGCTAACACACACACACACAGTAAATCATACACACTCACAAACAAACCTGTGCAGCAAACAACAGGTCATTTAAATACGGCTTTTAGCCTTTGCACCCTGAAAATTACTGACACAAGCATGCAAATATAACCACATTCAGTCATACAGTACATACACACCTCCGTACATGTGTGTTCAGTCATAGCGGTGCAAAGCCAATGATTTTTCCCAGAGGCCCCCTCCATGTGATTGGGCACGCTCAGTTAATTCCCTCTGTTGACCTGGAGCCCGATGCACTATTGATTATCTGGATGGCAATATGTGTGTGTGTGTGTGTTTGAGTGTGTATCTGTAATGATGCGTTGGTGAGCCACAGGGGGCACAGTGCGACTAGCAGCATGGCGACAGAGGGCACCGTGGTGCGCCAAGGTCAAATGAAGGACGTCGGCGAGTGCTGCAGAATTAGAGCTGGGAGCCCGAGCCTGCCTGAGCGAGGGCCGCGCTGCAGAGGGAGAGCAGAAAATAGCACAGCTGAGGGAGACAGAGAGACAGGGAGAGACAGAGCACATAAATAACAGGGCTAAGATTTCACTATTCTCCTCATACTCACTCACCTTTGCTTCAAATATTTTGACAAGTAGCCACAGATTTGTGTTGCCTGAAAGCTTTTCAACCAGTGGTTCGTCGGATGAGAGATTTGAAGCACGTTTTAGCTCGGCCTAAAAAGCAGAGAGGAGTTTATGTATGTAGCTTATGTAAGATTTTCATGAGTAACAGAGCAATATTACACTCGGTTACGTAAAATTATTTGTCATATCAATGTTCACTCGAGGCAATTATTACTTTGAATGTCCTAACATAGTGTGTGTCTCTATGTTCCTGTATATCGATGCTTTTTACATGTCTTAGTAAATATGATTAGCTTGTGTATCATATAAAACACATGCTGTAATCCCTTTAAGATTGATAAGTTACTTGGCTCTACACTCCACTTCCACACAAACTTTCTCCTGTCATCTCCTTTTCTTTTTTTTTTTTGTCTCACTCCTTTGTTGTTCCCAATATTTCTTTTCCCACAGTGTCATCTGTCATGGGAAATTTGACCCACATTGTGTAATTAAACAATCAATAGCTCTGTAATAGCGAGGGATGTGTCCAGACCCGAACTCCAGCCACCATGACTGATTGAGATCTGTTGTCTTAGATGTGTGGATCGGAGTCCGGTCCTCTGTGGACCGAGGGGGCAGAATCAGTGGACACAAAGCTCTGTAAAGGAAAACCGCTCGCCTGGGAAACGCATGGTGTGATTACTTTTGCAGAAAGTTGAGGAACACAAGCAATTATAATGTAGAATGTGAGATATATTTTCAATTTGACCATTTAAATGACTTTTTGCTATTTCAATAAAAACTGCTGTAATTGGAAACATAGTTCATTCTACTGAAGTTTAATTATTTCAGAGGACATTAAGGTTTGGTGACTTTATTGTCAAGGCTAAACTGGCATAACTAAAAAAGGGATACTTAACTATGGACATCAAAGGCTCTATCAAATAATGTATATACAATTTATAATGCATAAATGCTCACTTCATTTTTTAATTTAATTTGTGCAATGGCGAACATATACGTTTACCTATTATTAGATAAGCAACAGTATGTGTGATGTACTGTCTGCATGAGGCTGCTTTGAATTACATTACAAAATTACATTACATCTAGTAAAGTTTATATTTCTCCCTGCTGCTGGAATAATAAGCGACTGCTTCCTCGCCAGGTGTGTGGGTGTTAAAGCGTATAGTGAACAAGGCTGTGGCCGAAACAATGTGAAATTCCAAGGCAGCTGTTAAAAGCCAATTGTGGTGTAGTTTTGAAAATGCCAACAGCCATTTCTTATCTCGCATCACAACAATTAAAATTGTCTGGGAGGTAAAACATAATGAATCAAACCTGGACTCGTGGGTTTCCATAGAAACATGTATAATTATGGTAATTAGACCATTGTGAACAATCTATTCCGTCCAAATTAAGTAAATATGCATAGGGACCTAAACGCACTCTATCGAGAACATGTAGAAATGGGTATTCTTGACATTAAAAGCTAAAAGAAAAACTTTTGACCCCTTCAGGCATAATGACATTTATTAGAACATAAGGATGGAGCTCTCTCCATCTCTAAGGATCCTAAAGTAGGAGAGAAAAATACAGTAGAAGGGGTAATTATAATAAACATTTCTTACATTTGCATGCTCACACGGCAATGTTTGATATATATCGGTGTCTCATTCTTTGTTCCTCTATTAATTTTTGTCAGCAGGAAACTCTAGTTGACTTTTCTGAATTGTAAATTGCAAATTGTACAGCTGAAAAAAGCACAGATCAGCAAAGTGATCAGTGTGACATTGAACAATGTGAAGTTAGCTGTTGACAATTATTTATTTATTACCTGTAAAATTGAATAGAAACACACTAAAGTGCACCACACAGCTAATGTGGATGACATTTCAAGACAAATTTACAGCGGTCAATCAGGTCAGTTCAGTTTGAATGATTCAAATAGCTGAGATTACGCCTTTATATCAAATCAATACAAAAGCCTTGTGCTGTATGAAAGCGTGAACGTTTGCATCTCTTCTAAAGATTTATGCAGCTACTCTAAAAGCCACGCTTTCAAAAAAACAGTCAAAGGTCAGCGGTATAGTGTCAAGCAGAGGCGTCGCCTGTCACACTCACCCTGTAAACCCTGACCTCTGGGGTCAGACACCATCCACAGCAGGTCACTGGGTTCTTGGTCACATGGTCGCGCGGGTCTGAGGGGACGCCATACGAGACATGAGCTACAATCGCCGCATGACAGGAAAACACGGCCGCTGTGTAAAGATTAACCTCCGGCTTCACATCCTGTCAAATGTTGCACCTGAGCAAAGTCTAAGAGTTACAGTAGCGGTTATATATAACTGTGCAGAAGACATACAAGGACTCTGTCTGTCATCATCAATGCAGGTCATTCTGTTTTTGATCTACTGTAATACAAAAAAAAATTCTTCATCACAGATATCACACTCCCCTTCACTCTCACTGCTAATAATATTGATTCCCCTTCATGATACGTTGTCAATGGAAATTGTCCGCTGCGAGTTTTCAATTGATTGAGCCAGTTGATGAGGGAAATGTTAGCACGGTAACAGTAAAGCCATTGATTTGTCAAGTGATAGATAAAAAGCATTTATCATTTTGGAGTGCCCATGATAATTAATTGATATTGATTGAAGCAGGCGGTGAATGCTGATACTAAGCAAGCGGACTATGAAGAGGCAGGAGAGAAACAACGATCCAACATTCAAGCTGCTCTCATGCACAGAGTGTCCTCAGAAGTCTAATACTGCTCTTCACAGCATTGAAGAAGTAAAGGAGATAGATATGCAGATATCTTGTGTAATTGAAGGCTATTATCATAATGCACTCTACCTTGTGTATTCATATTCAAATGGACAGGTTTGAGCTGAAAATATTTCACAACCCTCAGCCTTGATTGCAGATTGAGAGTTAGAGAATGGTGACCACTGATTTAAATTACACATGTGAAGAGGTAGGATGAGGGCTTGTCTTCTGTCTCCATCTAGAAGTTCATGCAATTTAAACATCAAATTATCAAGTTCAATATTTGATGTTTCCACTATTGCTGTTAAGAGGAGGATATGAGATCCACTTGTGCTTTGTTATAAAATGGAGATTCCAGTATGCACCAAACTCGCCTGTATTATCTGTGGAGACTCGGTGCTAACAGGCAAGTCATTTCAATGATGAGAAGGGAGAATTTTACAAGAACAGCCATTAGCTTCATTTAAGTTGAGAGACTAATGTAGCTCTCTGAGCAAGAAGTCTTCCTTTTAGCGTAGTACATGTCGTGCTCCACACATATGATATCCAGCTATCTGGTTCAGAGGAAAACCTTTTCTCACCTACTGAGCCTCTTCATCAGCGATGAGAGAAAGCATTTATCGGGCTGAGACAGCAACACGCTTTTTAGCACCAAACCAATCTGCTCAATTCTCCAAACACTTTGTCATACAGAGGTAGCCGACGGCCTGGATTAAAGAAGCTCTACCCTTTAATTTCTCTATGATTGTCACTTCCTTACAAGCACCCCAGAGCCTTCTCAGATCACTAAATCATTTCCTTCACTCTCTAGAGTCAAAGGTGGCTACACAGAGGGGACCTCAGCTTAGTGATCCGCAGGAGCCCGGGCACACCTCTTGGTTATATTTATTTCTCTGGGAAATATCAAGAAGCTTGCTCTAGGTGACCCTCAGTGCGCTGCAATCACACTCCGCAAAGCACCCTGTAATTACAAGCACCATCTTCTATTCATCAGTGGACAGAAAATGCCTGTGAATATGATGGACTTCTATGTGCTGGTAGATGGCATAATTGTAAGTCGTGTGCTGATTTCTCTCCCAATTAAATGCCAATAAAAAAGAACAGCGGAGGAAAAAGTAGTTGTTGTCCTGAAGTAAATAAAAAAATATTTAATTTCCATTTCAATTCACTTGTTTGACATTTTGGGGAAATAAGCATATTCGATTTTGTGCCAGGAGGAGAAGATTGATATAACTCTGATATTTCTGTCTGTCAGATTAGCTGACAGTTAACTTATTTAGCAGAAAGGCTGGAAAAAGAAGTAAAAAACTAGTCTGGGTCTGTCCAAAGATAAATAAATCCACCTATCAGCACCTCAAAAACTCCCTAATAAACAAATTATATCTTGTTGTTCTATTCATACAAACACTGAAGTGTAAATATGACTAGTTGTGGTTTTATGGGGGATTATTCTGCTCTACTCATCTTTCTTGGCCACGTGTAGTGACCTCTTGGAGTCTTGTCGTCACTGCGAGGTTGTCAGGAAAACAGCACAAATTATCATTTTTACACTTAGCTTGTTGTACAGATTTTCTTACTTAGATTTTCTTTCTAAGTAAGCTGTTACCTCCTGTTTCCTGTTTTCGTGCTACGCTTTAAGGGATTGATATGAGACAGGTATTTGTCTACTCATGTAACTCTTGGAAAGAAATTCTATTTTATTCTATTCTTTTATGCAATTACTCTTGGCATAATCATAACAAAATCAGACAAGTTTCATGGATTTTCCAACATGAGTGTTTGAAGGACATTTAAAAAAAAATTGAATTGAGGTTTAGCTATTTGTTATGAAAAATCACTCAATTAAGGCCAATGATACAAGAGAGAATGAAAGCAGTCTCTCTTTTTAATGAGAATTAAGAGGTTTGAATAAATATATCAGCTCCACAATTACGGGTGCAGTGGACAGCTGAAATGTAGGCAGATGTCAATTGAGAAACTCGTGTAAAAACCCACTTTATCAAAGAGAGAGAAGGAGCTGAAGATAGAGACAAAAGAGAGGTTGGAAGAGGGGGGAGAAAATTAAAGACTGAAAAAGGAGGGTGGGATGGAGAGAGAAAAACATAAAGCGATTCTGAGATTTCTCCACATGCTTTTCCCTGATTTGCTGAAATTCATAATCCTCTCTCTTCTTTCCCACACCCAAGATCCTTTCCCAGCATCCATAATTCTAAGCACCGAACCAATCCCCCTGTTCATTTTAAAACTCCATTGTTTCTTATCGCGCTGAAAGTGTTTGCAACAAACACCTCAGTTCGTTTTGTTGCTGTTTTTTTTTCCCCCATCGCTCACCGTTTTTTGGGCTTTGAATCGAGCTCATGCAGTGACCAAACCCTACGAACGACCGGCGTAACACACACACACACACACACACACACACACACACACACAACACAGTGTAGCAGCCTCTTTCTCCGCTGCTAAATATACACTGTTACACTCATCTCTTGTTATATTTTTAATGGCTCCAGTGCACTCATGTTGCAAAGTCTCTCCAGGCCAGATTCTTTCTCTTCCCCTCTCTCCTCCACGGCCCTTATCCCTCTCGCCTCGGGGCACTCGCAGGCCTGCCGAAAGAAATCACCCCCGCATCACTGGAGACATGCAGCACCCCCCCCCTCGCTGCTAAAATAAACTCCTCACCTTCCCTCTGTATTGTTAGCCCATCAGTCTCGCTTTCAGGTGAACGGGGCTGTTTCTCCTGTGCTCTCAAGCTTCCTTTGTGGGTTATTTAAAATCAGTGCAAATGAAAATGGTGGTTTATGCTTAAGTTGAGCATCGTGCTAAAACAACGGAGAGATGATTTTTTTAAGTTAAAAGCTATAGGGTCACATCATGCACCTTGCAGTTGTAGTGTGTTCCCTTTCTTCTTCTTTGTGTGGCAACAAATTTGGCACATATAGACCTGGAGGGATGAGGGAAAGCATGACGTGGTCACAGACAAGTACAAGTGGATTTGTTGCAGCAGTTTTGTCCCCGTTGGTGTCCTGGGCAGAGCTCCTCCATTACACGAAGCTCCATGCAGCTGTTCCAAAATGGCTGCTTCTGTGTTTCCGTTTGTCTGGTGTCAGAGGACTGAGCAGGGAGGAAATATGTGCTGCTGCGGATGCATACAGATTAGGATTAGAGCGTGAGCTGCAGCGTTGGGGCCTTTGTCATTAACAGGCAGTTTTAATCAGGGTCTGTCCCAGGGCTCTGCTGCTCGCCTCAGGAACCCTGCAATCCTCAGAGAGCAGGAGAGGCAGAGATAGAGGGAGAGGAAGAAACAAGAAAAGAGGAATGACAGGCGATACAGGGAGGAGGAGAGGATGAGGAAGAGAGAGAGAGAGAGAGAGAGAGAAAAGAAAACGAAGACCCCATAGTATCATTGGGAAAAGGGTGGGGGAGGTAGCGTGCAGAGCGAGGAGTGCTGGATGTGTTTCTGCATCTACATGCTCTGTATATCCTGTAGTAGGCAAGATGGCTGCTGGATGTGCTGTGCTCTTCATTACGCTCTCACTATGAGCTATTGATTTTGCTCCGGCCCGGTGTCTGTGTATTATTTAAATGTTAAGATGTCAGTGTTGGTAATCACAGGCTCCATTAAAAGGCGGGCAAGCACGGCCACAGCCACAGACCTGCAGAGAGCCCAGGCAGGCGGATGAATTATTAAGGAGAGGATGAGGTGGTGGGACATTTCCACCGTCGCCCTCGCGAATGTCATCCCACTCAGCCGGGAGACACACAGGCACAGGCTGGCTTGACAAAAATCGACAGTGACTTCCTCCTCCCCCCACCCGGAACCGGTTTGATCCTGATTGCAGACACTGCAGCTGGCAATTTCCAGAATAATCTGCAGCTCCAGCCCTGCCTGCCCTGCCCCCCACAGATCCGCCAGCTCTTCCCACCCCCACCCTGCCTTGTGCCCCGGCATCCTCTACGGCCCTCCAGCAGCATCGATAATATGGACAGGAGGAGAGGCCTTTGATTTGCTGAATCAGAGGATCCCATCTCACCACCACTGTGTGTGTGAACATGTAGATGAGAGAGACACAGAGTGTATACATGGAATCTAACGGGGTGCCAATAAAGTCAATAAAGTGACAGCATTTTTTCACATATATTTTCACAAAAACAAAAATAGGCGGTTCGCAGCTGAGATAAGAGCATATTAATGAAAAACAAAGACACTAGTACATAAAAGTTTATGGGTTTAGTGTAGATATTTGTATATTAATCAGTAAATATGATTAACAGATCAAAATTACTGGCCTGATGACATCTTTTCATGCCATTACAACCTTCAAAATGTCAAAATTCTTCATCTGCGTTTATATTTTACTATCATGCATCCGCCCATTATGTGCTTTAATGTTTATGATTTGATCGAGGTGTCAGAAACAATTACAGCGTCTTCAACACCCTAGCTTGTTTTTATGATGTTCATCTGGAATAACATCAGCATTAAAACACTGATTGGGATGTCACTGACAGTACTCTGGAGTGTGATGGAAATTGAATTAAAACAGAACGGCTCGTCGTTCGACTGAAATTGAGGATAAAATGGAAGCAGCCAACAACTTTGGGGTGTCACTTAGATAGTGTTTTCTGTCATTCATCAAAGGCCCCCCCCCCCTCATTACGATGCATCATTTTATAGGCCGCGCAGGGCTTGAGGATCGATTGTGAACACTGGTAAAAGTTCTAGCTGCCTTAATAGATAGGCTTTGTCACTCACTGCTGGTAAGAGGAAACCTAGAGAGCGAGGCTGTCCTCCCACATGCACGCTGCTTATAAAACAAAAATAATTGTCCTATCAGAGGGCTTTTCCTCTCTGAGTCAAGTTTATTAATATAGCTCCTCATCACAATAGTGTTTCTTAAAGATCAAGCCTTGCTAGATCTAACTAATGAACAGATACCTAACAGACAAGTAGAAATCATTTAGGATTCTGGCTTTGTAACATGAAATCCTTAAATGTTTGACAAGATCCCTGCCTAACTTAAGAATGATCGTGTAACTATCAATGAGGCGGATGTTCATGTGTTGTATAGGAATAATTGTACTTTAAACAAACACTTGCTATAAAAGGATGAAATATCTGCGACTGCTTCCTAGCAGCTTTAATTTAAAGCTGTTTTTTTTTTTTAAAACATGACTTAAAATGCAAACACAGCAAGATGTGTACATAAGAAAAGAGATAATTATTTGACATTATGCATGTGAGTACATTTTAATTTGCTTGCTTTATAATAAAAGAGAATGAAAAAATAGGTTCAACGACTGTATGAATCCAGTAGGTTTTTAACAGATGAGTTTACTGTTATGTTTGCACTGGACAAACATCCCCCTGCAAAATACAGGAAGTGCTCAGCCTGCATCCTTCAGCTATTTTTTGCAAACTAGCCATTTATTTGTGCAGTTAATAATGACATTAGGGTTTTAATAATGGAGTGAGAATATGGAACAATGCCCCATACTGCATGGCCAGAATTTATACAATATCCTCACGAGCACCTCTGACACAGTGACAGAATGCATCAATGTTGGGGTGACTAGAACGAGTCACTATTTTCCCCAGAAATGGAGAGTAATTTTCTCTCTATTTGAGATACTAGGTCTCAGCACAGATAGACATAATAAGATGTAAATTGGCTGAGGGTTGATGTAGGGGAGGGAGGGGGGGCGCTCACTTGGAGTAACATGAACAGCAATTAATCATGGGACAGCCAAGTGTGCATTGTCTCCATGGATGTAGGCTCAATCTGCTCTGCCGACCACAACATTATCAACAAAACACCAAAAACCTTGACCAGGGCAAGTCCAGACTGACTACTGTGGACTTTAAGTTGTTTTTTTTGGTGTTTTTTTTTTTAAAAAAAAAGCATATTAAGCTACCTTTTTGAATTAAAATTTAGCCAAATAGTTTGCATCTCCAGCATGTTTACATGTGACTTTACAAGTGACTCTCATTTAAAAACATGTAATATTTTGCGTGCTTTAGCAATAACTGTTAAAACAACAGTTCTGCAGACTGCTAAAATTACTATATGTCCGCCAAATTACAAGAGGCAAAAGCATATGCTATTGTAATGTTTGTGAGTATCCCATTCAGCATTGACATGTTCGGGGCTTCAAATTATTTGTGGCTCATCCAACTCAAAGCCTGTGATGTTTACAAATAGGCTGCGGACTTAATGGGACTTGAGGGAGTCAATTGAGTCTTTGTGCTAACTGCTAAGACCACATAGAAAAAGAGAGAAAGAAAGAGTGGGAAATAAAGAAGGTGTGTGCACATTAGTGCGAGTGTGCACACAAATGCGGGATGTGTACACAGTGTTTACTTTCCTGTTCTTGTTCTTGGGGTAATTGGCGGCAGGCCTGGCAGGACCGGTCTTGAACTGTCCCTAAATGTTGTTCCCTATTATCGCTTTGGAGGGATACAGGCAGACATCTAGGGAACCATTTCATCCTCAAAAAAACAAAACAAAACAAAAAAAACCCCAGCATATGTATAAAAGCTCTGGTTTTTAGTGGGAGCAAAGGAAAATTGACAGTGATTAAAAAATGCTGTTCATTTTATTTTTTCCTCTAATAGATTGACTAAGTTAAGTTGCCTTGAACTTACGTAACGTCTCTGGTGGATTGGACCTGCAGTGAGGCCATGTGAGTGAGGGAATTCAATGAGTGAGTCATGTCTAGAGAGCAGTGTCTTTTTAATCCTGGAGGCTGAGAGCAATGGCACAGCAGGACCACCGCACCAGTCAATAAAACACTAACACCTTTCTGGATGGCAAGTGATGAGGGTTACACCCAAAAAATACACTTGTGCATGCCATTTGTTTTTCATTGTGGGTTTTAATTAGACTAAATAGCAAAAGATTAAATCAACACAAAAACAAAAGCATATACATTAAATATTCATACAGTATAAACTGAAGCATTGATTTATTATTGTGTGTTAGGGGGTTAAGCCACAGCTGACATGCGCCTTCTCAAAAACTACACAGTTTGTGATGCATGTAGAGAGTGTTGAGAGTGAAGATAACATGAAGAACGTTAAGAAAAAAAAGGCTCAGTCGTCGTTCTTCATTTTAGCTCAGTCTTGCATATAATTAGTGGATGACAGAGAGGATGTAGCCGACGATACAACTATCTGCCACCTCAGAAGCCTTAAGGTCAACATGAGCCTCTTCAAAAGTGTAGCTATGTGTCGGCACTACGGCGCCTACGGTTATACCATGTGGCGACCACAAGAACAGTGCTTGGTCAGCTTGTGTTTTTGGTGATTTGTTGTGAAGCGAAGACAACATGAAGCTAGTTTAAAAAAGCTTCAGCAATCTTGTTTTTTTTTTCCTCCAGTAACACACATCGAACAAAAGCATCTCCACTTGCAAACGCTGCGATCACTGTTTTCTATCGCAGTGAACAAAAGAGCATATATAATTCAGCGACCGCACAGAATACTGCTGAACTATTTATCAAAGTCTACACTGTAGGTATCTATGGCGGACCCTTGTGTAAAGTATAAATCCAGCTTTGGTGGTTTGGTGTCAATCACCAGCAAGACTCAGAGAAACCCCCCCCCTCCCCTAACAAGCTGAAATCAAGTTCAGCAACATTTAGCCTTATCTGGTCAAGGCTCTTCTCTCATATAGCCAGATCTCAAATTCAAATTTCAGTTTGTTTTTCATTGTGTTGTCTTTCAGGTACATGGAAATCCTGACATGGGAGGAAGGAGGGAAGCATCACCATTGAATAAGTGGCATCAAAAAGCTGTGGACTTTGAGCTTTCTTTGGGCCTGAGCTTTTTTTTATTCATATCATGCACAGAGCCTCCTCTACCTGTCCAAAGTTCAAGTTCAGTTGTTTGATGTTAGCTGTCTCGGTGTCCCTAGTGTGTGTGTGTGTGTGTGTGCGTGTGTCTATGTATAAGAGTGAGTGGAGAGACAGCCAGAGAAGGTGGGAGTGTGTGTGCCTGTGGCTGTGTCTCTGATGTGACAGTATGTGTGTACACTAGCTATGTAATTTAGTCCTTGTAAATTTATAATTTGGTTAGCCCAAATGCTCTCAGAGTCTGTTGGAATGCTGCCAACCTCATGCTGTGTGTGTGTGCGCGTGTGTGTATGTGAGTTCATTGCTGTTACTACCGCTCTGAGCCTCTAACGCTCACTCTTCCTCATCCTCCTGGCTTCTCACATCAATACACCACAACCTTCAAGCCCAAGGTTGCAAGCTAGCCAGTCCCCCCTCTGCCTGCAACATGACAAGCACCATACCAGTCCTTTCCGCAACTCGTCAGCCTTCCCTGCTTTCAGTGTGACAGTGGTGTATATGGCCCCGCCATCTGTATCTGTGGGCTGTACAGTAATGTAATTGCGGCTTTCAGAGTATGTGTGCAGTAGTGGTGGTGGTGCGGTAACCTAGATGGATGGAGAGCAGCTCGCAGCGCTCGGCTTAGGTAATCAGCTGGAGTGCTGGCATGGGCAGAACAACACCTGCTGCTGAGGGGAGTAGCCAGCGCTAATTGCGGGAGAGTGATGGGGGCCTAGCCTCTGCAGACGCCACCGACAGTTCAGCCTAATGCAATTAGCCGCCATGTTCTCCTCCAGCAAAATTGTATTATGGTTTTTACATTTAATTTAGCCCGCGCAAAATGAAACGGTATCAGAGAAGAGAGATAATGAGAGCAAACTGATATTGAAATCTGCACTGTGTTGGGAGGCTATTAATGAGACAATGAAACACTGTGGCTGACAACATGGTATACTGTGGTAAAACAGCTTAATAGTGTCATTAGGAAGATCTTGCATCGTGTTATTGCTCCAAGCCAACAAGGTGGCAGTGAAAGCTTATATTTCCCTCCCTCCTCTGTGCTTCCTCTGCTCCTTTTAGACATTTTCCAATATTGATTGAATATTGATCATCAACTTGTTTTCTTTTCTACGTTTTATTGATGACGAAACTCATCTGTTGGAGTGCATGTTTATGAGGGTTTCCTATTGATCTTCTTAAATGGCCTCTTCCTCTTGTCTTACTGAATGTTGCTATAACCGATCGACAAACAGTAGGCTACTTATACAATAAATGCTAATATTCCTATTATAAATATTCCTCGCTGATCTGTAGTTTTACTCAGTGGTCTGGCTTATTTAACCACATATCAAAGGGAATTTTGTGGTTTACTGCTGTGTGGTTGTGGAGGTGATAGCAGGGTCTTGGCCCTATTAGAGAGAGCTTCTTTGAGGCTCCAGTCATCTAGCTCAGCTAAAGTAAAAGCAGTGCAGAGAGAGACGAGCTGCTGCAGTGTGACTTTGCTCCTCTCCCATGCTTTGATTCATTATTCAGCACCCGCGAAGTCGTCCTGCAATCCCACAGCAGCACAGAGAAACACGCATACGCTTATAGACCGAACAGACGCACACATACACAGAAAGTACAAACACAGATCTTGTAAACGTGTAAAATGCAGAAATCCACACAAATATGAATAAAAAGATGTCCATGCTTCTACTGTACGTTTAAAACATGAACAACATAGTTGAATATAAATACATGATAAAAGCATATACACACACACACACACACACCAGCACAGACACACATAGACACACACACATACACACTGCCCCCTTCTGCCAGCAGGGCCGGCCTGCATGCTGTATGGAAATGTTTCTCCTAATGACTCCGTAATGACAGCGACTTATGTCCTTACCATAGTTGATTTGTTTCCTGGGTTTTAAGAGTAGATTATTTCCATGGTACAGACTTAGCGTAAGCCGTTCAGAAACCACAAGCACTGCACTTCAGCCCCGGTTTGGGATTTTAGCCAGGTCTAATCAGATTAAAGCACTGTTTTTCCCCCCTCTTCTCCTTTTTGAAACAACATGCCACACTGCTCTCTCAGTCCTGCTACATGAGCCTGAAGAAGCGGGCCAAAAACAAATTGCTTTTAGTGGAGGCTGACAAGTAGTTGTGTAGAGAAAATAAAAGGTTGTTTGGAGCAGATTAATTCTCCTTCACAGGAGAGCCCGGCTGCATGGCTGCCGTGTGCATTCTTCCCTCAGTGACGGGGAGAAGATAGCTTCTTTGGGGAAATTCAAAGAGGAGAGGAGCTCATTGTTAAAGACTTAGCCGGACTGGAGGATAGGCTACTTTGTGAACGAGATAAAAGCTAAATAAACTAGCTATATCCATATCTACTATACAATAATAGCATGTTGCTATGGTTAATTCAAACCGACTCAAGCTGGTATTATCCTCATCCCACAAAAGACGACCGTGTTAGACAAAATAGCCCAGTGTAGATTCAAAATCATCTCCAACCTGCTCCTCCAGTGAACACATTCCAACTAATAACCACGCTTGATGTTCTCATCCCATCTTATATCATCTCCCTGTTCTGCAAACCCTGTTGAGCAAATATAATTTCAGAGACATTCTGTTCTCATTAGTTTCACAGTCATATTACAAATAGAAAAGAAACAGCTGTGGAAATATATTTCTAGTGGATAATAATACATCACGCCTCTGGACTTAAGTGGTTTTGTTCTTGCCGGTGGTTTATGGGAGAAGAGTCCTGACTTCTAACCTGTGAAGGGTGCTCGCTGGCCTGACCTGGATCCTTCAGCATGAATTAAGTGAACAATGGAAGAGCCGGCTGAATGATGGCTCCACGCGCCTTTGTGCCTCTGTTACAAAACCATTCCTAAAAGGGCGGCCTAGATGACACACTCTCTAGAAATCGATCACATTTACTCAGCCCCTGGGCCTTCCAAAAGCTGGATTTAGAGCAAAAAAAAAAAAAAAAAAACAGAAGTAAAATGGTAAAAGCAGAATGAAATGAAATCCCCTTTGCATTTAAAAACAGAATGGAACAAAAATGAATAAGGGTGGGTGAAGAGAAATGCCCTGGTCCAGGTCTACTTTGCAGACTTCGACGCGCACTCATGCGGCAAATTTCATCAGCAGTAGCCCTATTGATTTTTATCCCTGGAAATATAAGACCAGGGAAGTCGGGCACAGAGATATCCATGGATGTTTGGGCTGGTTATCTGCTCCTCTCCCTTGTCTCTGCCTCCTTCCTGGGAGCGTGAGCAAACCAATGCTCTCTCAATTGTCTAACAATACTCGGCTAACACAGAGGCTGAGCTTTACAGACATGATACTAGATTGAAAAGACAGACCTTGAATCCAGCACTGGGAAAAAAAAAATCAATATTTCTATTGTATCCACTGATTCCAGTACAATCAAACACAAAGCAAACAAAATCTACACTAACTTAGCTTTTGCAACTGATGGTTTAACTTACCATTTAAAATGCTTTCGTATCAAACCCTTGAAACATAAATAAACAAATTCAAGAGTGGAGAGGCCTCATATACCTGTCAGGATCGGCCTTTAAGTGGAATGTAAAAGGAGATGCAGGCCTTTGGCTCTGCTGTGCACAAACTCGCTCCATTTCCAGGCTGACAGTGTGCCACGGCGCTCAAAAGCTTCAAGGCCCAGTCTCTGTGACAGGCCCATCTCCTGCTAATGGGTCACATAACCATTAAAGCACAGAGGGAAAAGGGCTACAGATCAGTTGCACTGCAGGTTGGATTGTTTCACTGTTTGGTTTCAAGATGGGACTGTAAGCCTCAGCGGTGTGCAAGCTGAGAGCTGGAGGCGGCGTGGACTGTTCGCCATGCCTCTGAAGAGGACAGAGGAGCAGGACGGGGCTCTTTAGTCTCCAAACACAAAGCATGAGTCACTGCACTGAAAGGAACTGGGGACACAGAAGCCAGTTAGAGTTCTATTCTGTTTGGCCTGAAGCTTTTCATAAGCCTGGAATAAAGAAAGGAGTGTAGCTGCTGTAATACTGGACTGCCTAATGGGAGTCAGCCCCGAGTTTCTAATGCTTACTCTAAAGAAATTAAAACCCAAGTGACCTTAAGGCAGCGCTGTCTGGGTTTATACAGGGTCAAGGTTAAGCTAGGGTGTCCAGTTATACTGCTCAACTTCCAGACACAACCCAGTCCATCTGCTTCAGGTCTGACCTCGCTTTCCATCACAAACACGGAGAAAATGACACGTCAAGGGGCGTCTAAGCAATCACTCCCCCTCCAAATAAAGGGAAGTGATTTCATAATGGTGCCCTATCAGACCTCCACGCGTCGGGGTTATCTGTATGACAAAGCAACTTTCCTATTTTATACATTTTCATGAGCCGGCCAGGAGAGGTGGATAAAAGAGAAGGGTAGCGGTTGGTGACCTCGGGGTCAGGGGGTAGAGGGCTCCAGCTGGTCACACTACCTCCTCATTGACTGATTCCACATCCACCCTATTGTGTTTGGCGCGTGTCCATTGTTCTGCAGCAGCATTAAAATGCATAGATTCCTGTCAGCCATTTCACTGCTAGTTGACCTTATTAGTTAAGGTGGATACATAAAACATGAAGTTTAGGATCATTAGATATATGCGATTCACTTAAAGGGATGATAGTCGACGGTGAATATAGCTGCGATATCTAAAGAGATGCTCAGTATTCATAGCGCAATCAATAAAACATACAGTCTGTCGTTATACGGGGTGATAGCAAACAAATCCTTGATGTAGGTGAGGAGATATATTCAAACAATAAACCGTGGTTTAAACGCCTCTGGAAATTCGTTGTGCTCTATGGAATCTCCAGGCAGCCTATTGTAGGTACTTGCCACCCTGCCCCCACTCTCCTCTCTATTTTTCTTCTCTGCACGCTTCTTGCAGAGCACACACAGACACACTGCAGCGAGTGAGAGGAAGAGAGGAGAAGAAAAGGGGGAGAGGGGAGGAGAGAAGAGGTGCTGATACTCAGTAATTGAGGGGCAACCCTGTCACAGTTGACCTGCAGGAGAGCAGGGATAAAGTACATTCCATTTTCTGTCTGCTATCCTGGGACTGACAGCCTGCAGAGTCCCAGGTCTGACAGACCTAACTGAGGGCTGTCACCCTCAGCACACATATCTCATAGCATACAACACCCATTTCTAGCTTGTGTTCTTACTCACATGCACACATATACTGTACTAAACGCAAGCATTAGATCGGCTTCTGTCTGCAGGTTTTCCTGCGGATCAAAATTTACACCACGCTGACAAATACGCAATATATGTGTTGGATATATAATCAAAGATGCACCTGACAAGATGAAAGGCATGCTCATGATGCCCTGTGTGTTATACTGACTTTAATTTTATCTGCAGCTGAAAAAGCCTTGATACATCTATTTTAAATATCTATTATCTCAACAAGGTCCTGTACTATATCAGGGCACTAGAAGGTTTTGTGGAAATAGACTGAAATGACAGCACTGCCTATTTTAGAGACACTCTAATGCTTCTCTAGTAAAAACAAAGTACCGGCGCTCATCACCAGAAGTGCATCTCCCAAAAAATGGGGCTGATCCAGTGACGGATAAAGGGAGTATATTTAGACCCCCAGTCCCTGCCCTTTGTGTCTTCCTGATTTGTTCTAATGTGGGAGCCTAATCCAGCAAAAGCAGATTATACATGTATTAAATTCCTTAAAATTGCAGTATTTTTAATACCACATTTGCAGTGCAAATGCAATGGAAGCAGATTAGAAAATATAAACCTCCCAAAACTGTGTCTCTGTAGCGCTTGACATGCGAGCAAAATGAACCATGTAAATGAAAATGATGTTCTCAAAAAGATATTGTTGCACCGATGATGATCTATGTTTGTAAGAAAGTAAGAAGAAGAAAATACACCCACGCAAAAAAAAAAGTTAGTAATTGCGAGGAGTGCTGACATGTGCTATGTGCGCGCAATTGATTGTACACTGTGATTGTGCACTGTGACCCAAATAGTAGCACGAAACAACAAAAAGGTTTTCCAACTTTACTTATGTTACTTTACTAAATCAATAGAATATCACTTTGCCATTTCCACAGTCGTTTCTTGCTTACAGTTTTCTCCATCTCATGAAAAACCCTCAAGTGGATTACCACCAAATGGGAACATAGAAGTGGGTAGAAAGAACAATTCGGCTGAGTTTCTGCCTTACAGCCTTCTTGCATGTAGTCTAAATCACTTTTTGCATTAATGGATTTTGAGGGAAAAAAAACCCCCTCCTCATTCACAATGACCCACTAAACCAGCCGTGTAAGAGACGGAAAACTGAAAATAATTTAACTGGTGTTTACATGACTTGCAAATGATTTCGGTGATGAGACAACCAGAGAGAAGTCGTGGATATAACTAGCAGAATTGAACACACACTCAAAATGAAGGCCTCTACATTATACACAGAGAGTCCGCCTCTCTACACCTGACCCAGTGAGTGTCCTCTCAATGACAATATGGCCACCCCCACAAGCCGTAGCCTGGCCGCCATAATGACACAATGTACCCATCTGCCCTTCAAACCAACCCAGCAGCATGAGGCTGACCTGTGTGTGTGTGAGTGTGTGTGTGTGCGCATGTGTGTGTGTGTCCCATCTGCCCTTTCAGCCAGGCAAGCAGCATGAAGCTGACCTCTGACCCTTAGGATTACGGTTCCACCATGTGCCAGTGAGCAGGGTGATGAGATTGACCTATGTGGGCTGCTGCTGCTGTGTGTGTGTGTGTATATTACAGATATCTGACAGCAAAAGCTCCACCTACCAACACACACACAGATGAAATACTGCTCACACTGCTCACTTTCAGATCCATAAATCAATGTCTCTCTTTTCTAATGAGTATGTTGTTAAATTTGTTGGTATGAAGTGCTGATTGAAAAGCTTTCAATCAATCAGTTTACATGCATGTTCAACAGTGTGTGTGTGTGTGTGTGTGTTTGTGTGTGTAGATGCGTTAACACAAGTACCTCTCTAGTGGGTGATCTAATGTGGGTCTGAGGACAGGCAGCCATCCTGAGCTCTGACACAACCAATCATCGCAAAGCCAGCGTGATCGCCTTGGCAACCCCTGTCACCACATAGTTTATCCGGAGCGTCCTCCAATCAGGGAGCACCACAGCCTCTCTAAACTCCTCCCATGGGGTTGGGGAGGAGGTGCCCGCCGTTGGTGCAGAGCCTGCTGCATGAGCGGATGCTCTAATCTGGATCCAGTGAGGAGAGGATCACTAATCCCAGATTATGGCTCTTTGGGATTAAGACATGCTGATGCACAGGTTTGCACTCACCTCCAACCCCCCCGTCGAACCTCTCAATCTGGTTCTCTGCTCTGAACCTCAAACCTCACCCAGAGGACTCCATTAAAGTCGGAGCAGTGGCAACAGTGTCGGTGCCTGAAATGAGATGTCTTGTTAAAGGTCTTGGCATATTGGTCTGAACAATTCAGAGCACACCTGCTGTCTGGTTTTAGATGTTTTCTAGCTGTTTGATGTTATAGCACAAGTGTATAGAATGATTTGTGGCTTGTGGATGCTCTGAATTGTCCGCGCACTGAAGGCAATGGGTTAGCGGAAATGAAAGTTTCTCTCTGTCGCTGCTATCTGACTGAGCACAATTGACGGGGGAATCAGGGAGGGAGGTAAACAAAGCAAAGCAGACACTCCACCTCTACGGGATGGCAAATCACCATGCTGATACCTACTACATGTCACACAGAATAAAAGCAGGGACAACACAGGAAACAGCTCAGGCGAGACGAACACGAAATTCTATGAAAATGTTTTGCAGATCTCTTTGCCACTCATAAGAAATTCAATCTTTGCTGACAGCATTTCTCAAAAGTGTGTTTCGATATCGGAAAATGCTCCTGAGCTACTGGAACAAAGTAAAAATATTAAACTTCAGTTCAGGAGGATACATCTGTATGTCGCACGATTCCCTCTGCCGAAAAAGAAGCAGCACAGTTTGATTTATAAGTGACAGTCTTCGGGATTTTTAAACCCCCACCACGAGTTTATCATGAGGCCAAATTATTTCTGCGCACAGAGAAATATCAGGAGAGAGAGGTGGGAGACAAAAAAAAAAGAGGGAGGGAAAAGAAAAATGGTGGCAGGGGGAAGAAATAACTGCTCAAATATTGTTCATTACAATAATTCATACATCACACGGTGGCGTGTAAATTAGGACCTTGGAGTCAACACGCGGACAAATAATTAAGTTGAAATATTAATGATGAAATGTCCTCACAAGTGTGCAGCTCATGATCAATTTGGGGTTAATGAGTCGTTTATCTCCGTCCAATCCTGGCTCTTCCCCTGCCAGTGCTGTGCTGCCGGGGCATACACATGGCGGGGTCTTCCATATAGTGTGGATAAATGTGCAAATGATCCCCTAAACTAAATCAATTTATCCTGCACGGTCGATTTTTGCACGGTCGAGGAAATGGAGACAGTGAGTGTGGAAAGGGGAGCCACAGCCAAGTGCTGGTGCAGGTAAAGTGCGTTGTAACGGAGCCAAAATACTGTCAAAATAAGTCAGCGATGTGCAACCATGTGCCATTAAAGTACAAGAGTCTGCAGGTTGTCATTCCGAGCAAAAACTACACGAGGCGATTTCAACGAGCAGTTCCTCTGCTCCGTTTGAAGTCGTGTTATCAGTGAAATTGCCTGGTGTAGACTTCAGTGGGGATGAAAACTCACAGCCGATCACAGCGCATGGTTCCCCAATTTCCTCCTCTCTGATTTTCAGAAGATTTGGGCCTAAAGCACTGGCCTTGTCCGAAAGCACAAACCGGTGAGACTAAAGAGAACAATCAAATGTTTGCTGTTGTTTTTTTATTCTCAGTGGTGGATCATCCGTCTCCATGCTGACTCAGTAACTGCACTGTGCTTGCCTGGGGCTATATGAGTGTGTTATTGTTTGTGAGTGTGTGTGACATGATGCCCGTTTACACTGGACGGCATCTCATCTTTCTCTCTTTTACTTGTTAGGGACCTTCCTTCTTTTTCTGAAGCTGATTAGTCCTGACCTGAGCAACCTAGTGCTGCTATATCCAATCAGCCTAATCACTCAAACTCTTGCCTTCCCCCACCTTCTTTGCGCTAATGTGCTTTCCCTGCTCTAGTGACTTAGCACTTAAGAGCTAGGGGGGTCACCGCTTCAGGAAAACCCTGTTAAAACTTCTTACCCACAAGCAGAGCTGTGATGCTGTCCTTCAGTTTCGCAGACAGCTGGGGCATTTATGAAGAAATAACCAGTGCCATCCGTAGTTACCCTTATTTACTCATATGAGCGGTGGATAACCCAGTTGCCAGCATGCCTTTGTATGAATTTGCATCACCTCCCAAAGGGCAAGCAAATTAATGAATATTCACACTTAATCTATAGCCCACGGCAGCCATGCATTATTCATGAGTTGTTGCTGTTTTTGTGGTAGCACGCACACATCTCAGTTTTGTCATCGCAAATCATAATTTCATTTTCTCCTCACTTCATTTTCTGCCATGTGCAAGTGATGGCTGCACTTGTTAAAGGCACACAGCAAATCACTGCATGGAACGAGTCTGACTAACGTCTTTAGCACCCCACAGTTTTTAATCTAACGACTAATATAGAGCCCTGTCCTTAACGGAGAGATTCATGCTTCTTAATGCTTACAACAACACTCCTAATCTCAGATTCTGCCTCCGGTTCTCACCGGGTTTTCATGTCAGCGAGGACTCTGGTTGTCACTAAGCTGCAGAATACTCGGAGCAGCAGCGGTAAAGACATCAGTGAGACAGGTGCCATCTTGAATTATGGCAGTTTGTCGACATGCAAACTAGACTTGGACTCCTGATGTGGTATGTCTGAATGCGCCAAAGCCTTTATGTTTACCATGTCAAGACTCACTCTGCTCACACACATGCACACAAACAGTATATACTTGAAAACAGACCTGATCAGTCATTAGGCTACCGAATAACTCAACAGCAAAAATCAGAATAGGGAAACAGGGTTCACACTCCATTGTCCAACCCAGCGAAAAGGCCCCCTAAAAGGTTTCTGTATGAAGGAGAGAGAGAGTGAGGTGACAGTTTAAAAGCCTTCCTTGACACTCAGGGAAATGGGCCTACCTTCTTCCACACAATTGCACCGACAAGTCAAATTGCATTAGTGATGCACAATGTTTTCATAGGCAAAAAAAAAAAAAGACACAATAGAGCTGGAATATGGCGCATTGTATTGAGTCAATGTTTGGAGGGCGTTCCTCTTTTATAGGGAAATACTGCAGGACTTTGACATTATCTTTCACAACAAAATAAAATCGACAACTATGTATGAGCTTCAGCTGCAGGCAAAAAAACTGCAAATTGCTTGCAGGGAGGAAAAAAAAAAGATTAATCAACCACCATTAGACATAAATTTGCAGAAAAGCAAAGTATGATAATTTTAGAACCATTCTTTCTTTAGTAGTGTAATCAAAATATTCTTCCAACAATCACTCAAATTTAATCTTCTTTGTAAAACATACACCCGACTCTTGACTTCAAGAGTTCCGTCTTTGTTCTTGAAATAAATTTCTGACTGTCAAGTAGTTATAAAAAGAGGCTTTCTCAAAAATAGTGTGCTCGGCAACACCCAGGCCAAGGAAAAAAAAATAATTGCACTACTTTTTGGTCAAACATGAATATTCAAAATCCCTGAATTTGCTGTGAGAAAATAATTAGGAGTTTATTAGCATTTGTTTATTTGTCCATGCATAAAACCTCTTAATGAGAATGTATTAACAAGCTCTTGACTCTGGGGAGGTAAATTCTCAGCGTTGAGAATGCCTTCCATCTTTGGAAAATGCTACGTTAAAAAAAAAGGGAAATTTATTATCCTGTGAACAGCTAAATTAACCACACACGTCTAATGTAGTATGACATGTCCTCAACCAACCTCATCTAGTGGGATTTGCTCCATGCATTGAAACGTAAAGAGGAGGAAAATACCAACTCAGGGTAATTATAACACATACAGTAACTTGACATTTAGGGCACAGTGTAGAGAGGGGAGATAGTTGGCCTTATCAGAAGCTATAATGAAAGGTCAATGGCCTCCTCAGTGTTTACCTCCAATCATGTGGTCTGAAGAAGCTTCTTCAGTCTCTATTGAAGCAGCCGAGGTCTGGGTGGGAGATAACACGGCATTGTTAGCCACAGGTGAAACAAACACTAATGCCAATTCATTTTCTCTGAGCTGTCAGAGTTTTGAGATCCCATAGCTGCAACATAATAAAAGATTTGGTTTGATAGAAAAACAAAAGCTCGCAAAAAATCTAACCCGGACTGTTAATGAAGGACGGAGAACAAGGGACACACCCATAGTGGTAACGATCAGCACACACCAATGCGAATACGTTATATATATACCATCGTTACACCCTTTTTTTCCCCCACTCATCTTATCCTGTAGCAACACTCATCCTCTGTTAAAACAGAGTAAAGTCTATCTCTCTCTCTCTCTCACTCTCTCTCTATCTTTTTGGTTCGGTCTCAGTCAGTGGAAGGAAAAAGCTGCATTGATAAATAGGTCAGAGAGCTTTTCCACCCCCCAATGGTTTCAGGCCCAGCTTGGCAAATTGAACATAATTAAGGCCCAAGGCAAAGGTTGCACTTTCCTTGAAATAGCGGGAGGAGTGGTGCAGGAGGTAGCTTGCTACAGGAGGAGACACGCTGCCATGCATGTTCAGTACAGCATGCCTGGGCGCAGTGGATCCACAGAGCCGCAGCCGTGAGAGGAGGAGGGTGTGGAAGAGAGGAGGATGGCAGCCATTACAGAGTGAGGAAAACTCTCTGTACAAGTCTCTCTCCATCACGCACACACACACACACACACACACATACTCCTCCTCTCTGACTCAGGTTAGCACCGTTATTCTCTCGTACTGTGTTTGTTGGTCTGTCTCTTAGCTTCTTCCTTTCTATCACATACATCCAAACACATTAAAGGAAGAGTTTGACATTTTGGGGGATGCACTCATTTGCTTTCTTGCTAAGGGTTAAAGGAGAATATTGATACCACTCTACTGTTTGTCTGTTAAATATGACGCTTCAGCCAGGTGATGGTCAGCTTAGCATTAAGACTGGAAGCTGAGGGAAACAGCTAGCCTGGCTCTGTCCGAAGGTATACAAATCCACCTACCAGCACCTCTAAATCTCCCTAATAAACATGTTATATCTCGATTGTATAATCCATGCATATAAAAGTGTAAAAATTTATGGTTTATGTGCTGGACTCACTGAGCACTTCATTAGGACCACCTGTGAAATCTAATACAACAGCTCTGCCAAAAATTTTACTTTTACGAAGCTTTAATATTTTCAGTTTTTGTTGACATTGTCAGAAGGGTGATAATTCTACTTTAAAGTAGAGATTTAATGAAAAATGCCCTTTTAACCCCTTTTAGATCACATCCCTGGTCATATTATACACCTATTTAAAGATAGATAGATAGATAGATAGATAGATAGATAGATAGATAGATAGATAGATAGATAGATAGATAGATAGATAGATAGATAGATAGATAGATAGATAGATAGATAGATAGATAGATAGATAGATAGATAGATAGATAGATAGATTCTTACATCAATATCCATTCATGTTTTCCTCCTGTCAACCAACAATATCATGACATCCACTCATCAATCAATATTCAACTTTTAGCAGCACAGAGCTGAGATTCATTATGACACGCCCACTTTTCAATAATCAAATAAAATTCCTCGAAGTGTTATGTCCCGCCTGTCTATCCTGTTTCACTTGGAAATATGTCACAATACGGAAGTTAGATACTCTCGAAATGCCGTTTCATCTGGACTTTAAGTTTATTATTGAGGTTATAGTGGGTGGTGGTGGTGTACTGGAGTGCATTATATTAAAAAGTGTAAAAATTAACATGTATGTTAATGTGTTGGAGCTGTTGTATTGTATTGCATTAGATTGCACAGGTGTTCCTATTAAAGTGCTGGATGAGTATATTATCAGACCTGGATGTCCAACTTCAAGATGGCACACACTCAAATAAAAACTTGCACGCAAGGCACGTATGCCATGAGAGTTGCTTCTTGGTTTGCTTCCATGTTGTATTTAAAAACACAAAACAAAACACAAAGGAGCTTTTTTGGGAAAGATTTAGGAATATAAAAACCTTCATGGGTTAAAATGTCATAATATAAAGGGTCGTTATTTATGTTGTTTTCAGTTTTAGGGTGTCCTGTCAAAAGTTTTACAAAAAAGTTAAAAAGTATTTTGTTCACTGCCTCATTGTGCATCAGTATTGTGTGTCACTAGTATTTCTACTCTTCACATTAGTATCCTCCCTTGTCTGGAGACGCTGTAGTGAGCTGGGATGCCAAGCTCCATTAGTGTCCCAGCATCCTGTGCTCTGAGGGCTTCACCTTGGCAAGTGAGGGGACAGCAGAGCACTTTCCTTACCTTACCCCCGGCTGGGGTAAGGTAAGAAGAGGCAGCTATGCTGTCAGGCTGTACTGGTAAAAGCGTGGTTTGGCAGTGTATTAAGGGTCAGCCTCGTTTCACACCACAGCACCATCTCTATTAATGAGACCTGATGGAGAGCAAGGACTCCCTGCAGGAGCCCTACATGGCATTATCTGTTGCTACCATCACCTCCTCGCATTAGCTTTCTCATTAGCTTCCACATTAGTAGAGGGTCCACGATAAGTGCTTGGACGCTCTCTGTATGAGGCTGCATGAAAGGAGTTAAACGCAAGAAAGTTCCTTTTTTTACGCTACAGATGAGATTAATCGTTTGATGGAATCAATGTAGTCGTATGAAAAGAACTATGTTTGTGAAGCACAGCAGTCGATGATACACAAAGCAAATGTTTCAAAGTTGTGAAAGACATAATTGCCTTAAAAGATTATAATTCATGGCTAAAAGCTGCTGTAGTATGCATTAGCAGGATGATGATACTGAATATTGAACGTATTTCAACATTTAAAAGGGTCGGGCTTTCTTTTCCACAACCACTGTAAACAGTGCACTTTAATAGCATTCTAGGAGTCTAGTCTGGAATAAAACTTTACTACGTGCGCTGCCTTTTGTTGTGTGTAATTATTGTCAAAACATAAATGCATGAAAAATAAAGACCTTGTTCTTTAAGCTGACTTGATTTAAATTATTCACATATAGCCTTTTCCTAAAGAGCATTGTGAATAATGTCAAAACTAAAAGGGCAAACTAACAACATTCCACATGCTCAATTCAAAATGTCATGATAGTGAGGAAGATTTGCTCATTATCATGACGCAGGCTTTTCACTCTTGAATTACTTGTACATGTGAAATGATTTAAAATTGGCTCTTACAGTCACAGATAATAAGACAGTAATTCATAAGAAAAGAATATAGATTATATTAAATTAATTCATGGAGTAAATAAATAATAAGATTAATGTTATAGAAGATCTGGAGTTTTTCTTTTCTTTTGCATTAAACCGCAAAAAAGTCCAAATATGTGCAGAAATTTAAGGTGTGAGATTCAACTCATACAGAAATATACCTGCTCATTTCTAAAATGGATGTGCAGCAGCATCACACCAGGCACTCCGCCTTCCCCCCCCCCCCCCCCCCCGTCACAGATGCCCAGTGTGACCGGACGCCATATGGCAAAAGATTTACCATGGCGACACGGCCAGGAGGCTCTAACTCAAACCTTCATCAGAATGTCAAGGAATGTCAGATAGAGAGAGGGGAGACGGAGACGCGAGGAGGAGAGGGAGGGAGACGGGAGATACAGTAGCATTGTTCCCTCAGCGCAGCAGGCTCAGCTGGCCTAAACAGTCCCAGTCCCCTCAGCCTCGTAAGACTAATGGCGGAAAATCACAACCTGAGGGGTTTGATCCTCTAAAGGGCCTCTGAGACTTGATTAATATGCAGCTTTTTTATGTGAAACACAGACATAAATACATGCTCTGAAATGTGTGTGGCGTGCGCTCAGATTTACACATGAACAAAAAAGCATTCAGAGCACACACACACACGGTAAAGCATGTAGATATGATATCAGGCAGCTCGCTCAACACCGTGCAGGGTGGCACAAAGACATAAATGCACATGCCGCAGTCATACACACGCCATGAATCTCTTTGCAAAAGCCAAGAACAGCTATAAAAAAAATATTCAGCTTATTGCTCCCTGACTGCGCCGTTAAAAATAAGAAAACCAGACAGGTACAATCTCCCTGACCTGCATGGTATATGTGAATGTGCTGTGCAGGCATTTTCGCCATCTCTGCTCTCTATGTATGGCTTCCCCTCCCCCCACCCTCTCCATCATCATACTGTATCCTCCTCACCCACACAGCAGGCTCCCCTCCCCCACCCTCGCTCTCACCACCCCCTGGGAGGATGGAGCAACCAGAGAGAAATTAATTGAAATCTAAACCCCGATGCAGGATTAACTAAGTAGGTGAATTCCAGTTGTCACATAATCAGGGCTAGTGTACTATTTGACTTTCATCAAATGGGGCTGACTGAAACAGCGGCCAGGGATAATGACAGGAAAAAATAAGCCAGCTGCTGTGCCCCCCCCCCCTCCTCCTCCTCCTCCTCCTCTCCTCCCTCCCCTCCACTTCTCTCTTTCTCTCTCCATCCCATCCCCCCTCTCTCCTCAGCATCTCTCTATCCATCCCTGCCTCCTAACCTCAGACGTAAATTTGGGTTCTTTCCTACGGCCAACGAGCCACTGGCACATACAGAGGAGAGCTCAGCGGGGGGAAAAAAAGAAAATCACAAAATGTTGCTGTCACATTTTGTGACCTCCCTCCTTCTTTATACACACTTCTGATATGGAGGCAGATAAACAACACCTGCTGGAAATATTTTTATCACATGCAAGCACATATAGAAATTCATGTCCACTGTCTGATCTGAGTAAGAAGCACATATTATTAAAAAAAAAGATAACAATCTGTATATATGTCATTATACATATGTGAAGTAACTGTGGTATTTACTGTACAAGCATTTGGAGCATGTTACAGAGAAAAACACACCGTCCTTTCTCAACTACTGTAAATGCACCGTGGTATTTGGTTTTCTTTGAGACAACGGCGGATGAAATGTTGAAGTAAAGTGGGTCAAACAGCACGCAGCTCTGATGAAGCATGACTTGCCGCAACAAAAAAAAAAAAAAAAAATGGGAGCACGTCAGAAGATTTTTCTTTCACTTTGAAAGGATGATGTAGATAGGGCAACGCGATGCCAGAGACTCGCTGCGCTATCAAGCGAAGGCACTTGATCTATTTTTAACACTGAAAATGTCCCCGGTTCAATCTTACACTGCATTGTGTGACAGTCATTTTTGATCAGATATTGATGCAAAAACATAAATAAACAATGTATCTTATTTAGCATAAACTCCAAAGGAAACATGCAGGGAGGACATAAAGATGGCTGTTGCTTTTGCATAATAAAAATGCTACAGATAATTTAAAATGGCACTATTAAAATAAATACTGCATCTCCTAGCTTTTATTTCTGAATATATAACTCAAATGGTGAGGACATTTTTCAAAGCAAATTTTAGTGTTTAAATTGGCGCTTCAACTGGAATACAATGCTGCTGCTACCAGCAATAAAACAGCTACGTTTCTTTACAATTCCATGCTGTTTAGAAATCAATATTTTAGCAAGTTGTCTGTGTGTGTGTGTGTGTGTGTGCATGTGATTGTCTAGGTGTGGATAGCAGTGGGTGTGGGCTGTGCGTCAGTACAGCAGAGCAAGCTGCCAGCTAACCAGTTGATAATATAGCTTGGGCTTATGCCCAGTGAGGTTGACCTCGGCCTCACGCGCAATGTCATTTACCACCTGCCACACACACACACGCACAAACACACACAATATAGAGCACAGTGCTCTCTCTGCCTTCAGCTCCACCTCTACACATCTCTGTCTCTCCACAAACACACACATACATACACACATATGGGTATATCCCTTGGTAGCGGGAGGGCTTGTGCACGCTACAGAGTGGCTGTGTGACAGATTTATACGTGCTCAACAAGTGTCACTGTGTGTGTATGTAAAGATACACAATAATAATCAAGAGAAGACCTTCTAAGAGAGTGTTAGTGTCTTATGTTTCTCAGAACAGAGGGCAATTTATAGACAAACACACACACACACACAGAAGCATGTGCTCAGATTCAGACACTTCCACAGAGCTGTAGGGCGAAGGCGTGCGGAGCAGGATACCTGGACAGATGGCAGGCAGTCATCCCGTTGGACCTGCCATCAGAGCGCTGCCCGAGAGGAAGAGAAGAACAGAAACAGTTTCATCTGCTCTACACACACACACACACACACACACACACACACACACACACACAGGAAGAAAGAGAGAGAGATAGAGAGAGAGACCTACGATTAGTTTTTATAATAAAGGCACGCCGTATGGACCCTGACACCAGCATGTGTGTGCATTCTTGTCTGTGTTAAGTCACTGCATAAATAGAATGGAAACCACTACAGAAGATGCATTTGTATAAATACATCAAAGAATCTGAACACTGGCTGCACAGCTCCAGCTTTTACAGTCTGTAAAATAAACCAGTTCTGATAGAGATGAAGAACGAGAAACTCCTACATTTGACTACTAACACCAAGGCAGCATTGTTTACACGCAGGAGGAGCCGGAGTATTGTTTTATTTACTGTCGCAGATTAATCATGGTACAAATCCAGGGAGCAGACAGTTTGGTTTATTGGTATCAACTTGAACTCTGACACCTGGATTCATTTCATCCGATCTAATTACGATTGATTTTTGTTCAGTCAAATGTTTTACTGTGGGACAGACAAGAGGCTGTGGTTGTTGCACGAATGCTGCGGTGTACGTCTCTGCCTGGTAAAACCTGCCTCTGACTCTGATGCTCTCCATTACAGGGAGGAGCGATGGATGGAGTGGCTAACAGACTACCAAAACCCACTACTCTGGCCTAAATCACATTTCAAAGCATAGAGGAGTCTATTACAGGGAATTAGAAAGGCCTTGGATCTCAACAAGCCTATCCTTCAATTTTATTGAGTCTTCTCAGTAGCCCTTGGTGTATTGTGTATACTTGTCAATAGCAATTCGTCTACAAAAAAAAAAAGCAAAAAGCGCCGAGCGTGTATGTGCAGCTCACAAATATGTGCGTGTGTGTGGTTAGACTTGTCTCCTTCATCCTGCCCTTGGGAACAATAGAGAGAGAAAAACGTATGAAATAATTTTAGGTTCACGGTGACATTCAAAGGAGAATTTGCACCATAAATTCAAACACAAATGTAACGCATTTAAAATGTATATTGTCATTTTTTAAAAATATACTGCTTAAAGAATATAAAATGATAATGACAAAAGCAGTGATAGGAAACCTGAAATTGACAGTCACCAGTTATAAGAGAGGCAGGAAACTAGAAGGCAAAAGGTAATGCTGATGTGTGGTAAATGCTGGGAGGAGATATGTGCCTCTGCTCTGAGTATTATCTACCCTGAATGAAGTCAAGTGAAATGGACATGTACTTTCAGTCAATTATTGCTACTTTCATTTGCCACATGTCCTATAAAAGCAGAAATGATTATGGCAGATATATCTCTCCATCCTTACACCTACCATTCAAATTGTCTGCAGTTTAAATGCAAACAAAAATACCCCCTTTTCCCCTCCACAAGCTCTGACTTTATCCTCAGGATACACAAGCAAGGGCATCTTCACGCTGGCAGCCATACTGATTCTTAACCCTCTTCCCCTGTCTGTGTTTCCACTCCAACCTCTAGGCATGAAACATGGCAAGACCCCCTCCAAATATCCTCCACACCCCCGCTGTCTGTCTGAGCCTGCAGAGAGCCACTGCTCATAATCCATGTGCATCGTGTCAGATAATTTTGTGGTGGCAAATCAATAATGCAACCGTAAATTTCATTTAAATAAACATTAGTGGCCTACTTAATTAATGAAACCTCATCTGCAATTTGTCAGTGTCAGGAGTGCGAACCCCTTTGATGTTTGTATGAATATTCCTTTTTAGAAAATGAGGCACTCGCACGATTAGTGCTCATTGTGGGGTTAGCCTTTCCCTACCTTCTGCGCTGCAGCGTGAATTTGCGCAGGGCTTATCAAGAGTACACACAATCACCAGATTAAAAGCATTTACTGTGCAGGGAGGACAATGAGAGGCCGCAAAATGAATGTGGGGAAACATCATGAAAAATAGCGGGGGGAATATCTAATGAATCTAATCTACATACAAGCAACCTGATCAAATGCTTGAGCAATTTCAAAGGCCATATATCAAACAGTACATGACATTAACATCGAATCAATATCTGGGAGGTCCACACCCATAAGCAATAACGCTGAACGTTAATAACCAGCAGTGATATGAGAGATAAATAATAAGGAGAAATATAAAACAACACACCATCATAATGTGAGATGAGCATCTGACCTGTCCTTGTCAGTGCGCAGGGAACAGCTGCTCACGACCCAATTTCACATGGATACATAATTCAGGGGCGAGCTATACGACTTCCACACCACTATAAAAGTATTCATCAAAACAAGTTAGCGAGTCTATTTCTGCGGACTCGCTTACAATCCCTCGTTCCGACATTACAACTGCTTCATTAGTTGGTAGAATGACTCATAAAGGCTTTGCCGACCTAATTAAGTCAAGTTGATCAACACTTTGCTCAAGTTGATAAGTTTAAAAGATTCAAGATGGTATAAAAGGATTTGACTCATTAACCATGAAACTAAAATCAGACTGACAGCAGTTCAACTAATATACAAAGTAATATAACAAGGGAGTACCTTGACAGTCTTAATGCGTTTGTAAGTGAGATTTCAGCTAAAGAACACATCAAATCAAAGAGATGAAATGCAAATAATAAATTGGACATGGTGGAAAAGATGACTGACATATTTCCCACCATATATCTCATCACACTATTCTAGCATCTCCCTTTTTCTTTGCCACTTTTGAATAAACTAAAAGAAAAAAAATGATAGTGAGTCTGGCTGTGGTTCTGTTGAGTTCTTACAGATAAAACCAACTGAACTGCAATTAAATGCTGACCCAGAACAACAATGAATAATAGATTGTTGGGAGCACAATGCCACTAAAATACAAATGCATATTGACCTATGTTTAAATGCCCAAAGCACTTGATTTAATGCTTTTTAGCACAACATCAGCACAACAAGATCTGCACACCAACTGTACCCATTATAAAAACCTATTTACAGATTGCACATTATATTTATGAGGCGATTGAAAGTATCTCTTCTTTACTACAACAAAGAAATCCTCAACCAGTTCATTGACATATATTTACAGAAATAAATATTGCAGTGAATAAACACACTGTATGAACTGGCATCACATTTGCTGACACACTTTATACGCAGCCACTTGCACCAACTGACTCCATTTATTACACAGGAGCAAGCAAACCCAGTTCATTCATTTTTCAGCAAAAAAAAAAAAAAAAAAACAGGTTACAGTACAGAGCCAAAAACTGATTAAAGCTCAAGGTATGAAGGAGACAGAATAAGGAAGTTGGAAATCACCCCCCATCCCTTATTTGGGACACCTGAAATAGGCCAGAGGCTGATTTCCTCCTATGAGAGGAGCCCTGGGAAGCCTGGGAGACTGAAGGGAAAAGAGGAAAGGGAGGAGGTGGAGGGATGATAGCGGTGGTGGTGGTGGGGGGGGGAGGGATTCAGCGGGGCCTTAAGTGTGCTATCATAGGCGTCTCTTGTGCCTGCCTGCTTTATTTGCAGTAGTCAGGTTAATGAGTCCACCAGCCCACTTGATGTTGAGAGGCCTGCCACAAAGAGCTGCCTCATTAGAGCTAGCCTGGCACGCTGCTCTGAGACAAAGGGACATTCACGCTACTGAATGCCTTTACGCTCCTCAATGCTGCCAGCCTGCGAGGGCCAACGCCATGGCATAGCCCCCTGCACACGTCCTGGCGCCTGGCCAGCCACACCACGACCCTCAGCCTGGCTGGCTGGACTAGCAGACTGCTGCAGCGCTAGTAAGTGTTGGAGAGAAGGAAGACTTCAGAACAGGGCATGTGCAAAAAAAAACACTGCAGGAAGCTAGAAGACATGCTACATTATCAATGACTGCAATTGGTTTCCCTCTTAGAGATGTGTGTGACTAAGCTCTTCCCTCCGCCTTCCTCCTCGCTTTATCTTTACATTTGCCACCATCACTCGCCACGGCTTCGGCTCAACATTCTTCACTTTCCTCCGAGAGAACCTCCTTGTTCAAACAACTCACAGCTAACAAGGCTACATCTAGAATACATTCACCAATCATATTAAAAGCACAATCGCTGCCCAGACCACAAGTATCCAATTAGTATGACACAATGAATGAAGTGCAGTTACTGTGGGTGGCCACAACACGAGGATGATTCCTGTCTGCGCTTACATGCTGCTTTATGAGCCAAGGTGCAGGTCTGACCTATTTAATAAGAGCCATTGTAAGGTATTCAAATGTCACTGCTCTGTGCAATTTCATGCTTCACAACTAGAGGCTGCAATGTCTGTTTTGATGAGAAAACACGATTGTGACCAGAAATAAATTCACTGAATAATTTGTAAATTGTAAGGAATATACCGTACATTATATACAGTAAGTTCCTTATAATATACAGTACATATTGCATGTTGTGGAAAAACTCTTATACACAATAATAAAACTGTATAAAATTATGTCTTGTGCACAATAAATTACAAAAACTATAAAATCAACACCATGATGCATAAAATATACTTCAGGTTCTGAATCTCAAATATTAAAGATCACTCCAATTTTCATCACGTCACTTTTTTTTTTTTGTTTGTCTAAGTATTACTGTCTCCCTGTTTCAAAGCTTAGTCACTGATCATAAATTTAACACGGAGCTCAAAACAATGCATCACACTTTCACAAAATACTGTGCAGGGACTTAGACATAGAACCATAAGGCGAGCATGAACAAACACCCATATTTCATGATTGATGCACTGGCAAAGATCCAGTTCCCCACTTCCACGCAAGAAAAAAAAATCTATTTCTCTCAAGGCTTGGGGTCAGGAGTTAAATATTTTCTGCATAGGCAATCCGCTCTTTCCGCCACACTATTTATAGCGCAGGCAGAAACAGCTGAGCTGACTGCAGTGATGTCACTTGCGCTGATGGAATGCTTTGTTCCAAAGCGTGTGCGCATGCCACCTGGGTCTGTGCGAGCTGCGAAGGGGAAGCTCAATGCAGGAGCCAAGATGGCTGACAGTTGCCCCATTTTTCAAGAGTGAAAAAAAAAAACCCATCACTATCTCCTTGAACCAGGCTGTCCAGCAACACCAAATACAGTGCAAAGAAGAAGCATTCATTCCTCTGTCATGGCTCTGTGCACTAATGTCATGAACGGTATCAGTGTTTGCGGCTGCCATTTAGGAGTGAGCGCTCATGTCAAAGTAGGGTAGCATCAGGGTAACACACTGCAGCTGAAAAGCAGAAATCACACGTGAGGTCTAAAAGCATTTAACTGTTTGTTGTTCCGTGCATAACGTGCATACGGCTGAGGCGTTGAAGAAGTACTATACCCATATATATTTTTAGTAAGCCTTTGGGCTTCTTTCAGTGTCCCTAAAAGAGCATGGTTGCCTGGCAACCATTATTGTTGCCATGGAGATTCATGTGTTGGCAGCTGCTGCAATCAGCATTAACTCAAGGCACATATTCTCATTCCGATAGTCAGGCGATGGGAAGGCAACTAGGACACACAGTCAGAGAGGGATAGTAATCAGTGTGAAACATATGCTCATCCATTACTCGCTGCATTAATACAATTATATCAAAAGAAATTTATGGCTGTGCTTTGGTGCAATGATCACATTGCAGGCAGAGGCATAAAATTCCACCTCATAACAGATCCCCACTTTCATTTAATAAATGGCACCGGGCTATAACACAATGGAAACAATGCCATTGTGCCTCTGACAAAAACATATCAGTTATAAAAACGTCTCTATTTAGAGTCACTTTAGAGGATAGACATTTGTTTCAAGCTGAAAAGGAAATTATGTGAAAAGCTGTGTACATCCTGCATTACTGAGTGTTTTTCTGATAGGTAAGACAAAAGTGTCCCTGCTGTGAAATGTATAAGTAGCATATAAAAACAGCTCATTTGACAATGTTGTTTACATATTAAATCATTTTATGAGGAACCTTATTGCACAATGAACTGTAAACCGTTTGAGAGACAGTAAGGGAAATATTTAGTGGTAAATATCAGACTAAACTCACTATTTTCAGTAGCTCTCTGTAAGCTGCTGTTGCCGTTTTATTTCGACCTGTTGGGGGGGATAAGTGATATTTACCTCTTTCCATTCTTCATATGGGTACACATCCATGCCCACTGGAACAATTGCAACCCTGTTGAGAGTAGACACGCACAGAGATCATAATAGCAGTTATTTCCTCTCTGGGTTTTTTTTTTTTTTTTTTTTTTTCACAGGGCCCAGCTTTCTCAGTCACTTCACTGTTGACATCACACAGCTATGTGGGGATAAAGAGGCAGAGAAAAACAATAAGAGACCCATTGACCCCCATTTCACAAACCTTGGGGGTATGGGAGAAATCCACTTACAAGCCTGGAACAGACCTGCTGATTGGGCCTCAATGGGCTTTCTATTAGGGAACAGTGCAAGTGCAGCGGAAGGTCCTGACTGCTGCCATTTCTGAGCGAGGACGTTTCTACAACTGATAGCACAGATTTACATCTAACCCCTCCTGCACCTCGGGTGAGATGCCAACGCTAAACTGTATCTCAAATCAAAGAAACAATTGGATAAGCGTGCAATGCAGTTATTGCGCTATACATTAATCCACACGGTGCCTTGTAAAATCTCTGATCTGATCATATCACTCCTGCTGCATCTATTTAAAAAAAAACAAAAAAAAAAAACAACTGTCACTGAGCAATGCGAGGCGGCAGCACCTGAATACAAGTTATTGGAGCAAAATGATTTTCATGAGCGTGAGCACCTGTGTCCAGAATAAATTCATTCATTTGTTTATTTCACACAACACACATCTTTCTGAAACCAATCAAGATTAAGCAGCTCATCTTAAATTGACACGAAAGGCAGGGGGATTTTCTTTCAACCCATAGACCATCTACTCGACTAAAACCAAAACCTTAGGTTAATGATTCTGTAAATTTCCTCTCTCCCACTCTGCTTTAATTGCCCTACACAAGAGAAACATGGCTTGGAGAGTCAGACGTGATGATCTCCTGGCATAAGCATTAGAATGGAAGCTTTCTCTGGATGCTGCTGGTTGACATTTAACATCACAGAGAGATGGGAGGTGGAGAGCCAGGTGCCCTATACATGCACATTTGACCCCCTGCTAATGTCAGAGGGGGAAGGTCCCACACACTCATCCTCGCTTCCCTCACACAAAACACAGCAAGGGCGCACAGTACAAAGTATCCCTTCCCAGTAATTACAGACAGGATTCAGCTTCCTGATACAGATGTTTATATGGCGGGAGGTGCATTTCATTCAAGATATCATAACTCTAGTTAACACACATCTTCTGTAATGGACTGGAGTTCAAGTTAAGGCAACTACTGTAAATTAAAGGATCACTATTGTGCAAATAAGGCTTTGTGTTCCCCTCTGTAAGGAAACTCCCCTAATTTCTTTTAAATTTTCCTAAGCAAAGTCAAATTACAAACAGCCTACGCAGAGTTTCATCTTAAGCGGCTAGATTCCTTTTTATGCACCATTTCTAAAAAGTGCACCTCCTCTCTGATTTGTTCTCCTCTCAAATTACAGATATTGTTGAATGTGCGAATTTAACAGCAATCAAGGCAAAGCTATGAAATATGGCTTTTACATACCGAGCGGAAAAGCACAATGTGTGTAGCATGAGGGGAAGATGCACACATTGGAGGACACTACAAACACAGCCAGCAGGCCTGTAACCCAGTGCAGATGACCTGGTTCTGCTTGCACGCAACCATGAAATAACAACTGCTGTTTGGTGTTTGATGTTAGCTCGGGGAGCGTACTGTCCCTTCTCGGGCTAAGCAAGGCACACGTTACCATCAGGATATGTTTGAAAAAAAAAAAAAAAAAAAGATTTGCAATGAGGTCATGTCCTGAAACAAAGCAGAATCTACTGGGTTATTCTCTAATTCTGAAGTCTATTCATTGCAGGTCAGGACTGCTGGCACATATCACATCATAACATTTCTTTAAAATAAACTAGGATTACACAAGATGTCACTTTGATATTGAGCGCCTGAAAACTGGTAAAATTGAAGATGCTCGATCATGTAGAGATGTCAGAAAATATGTGTGTGTGTGTATCTATGGGCTAGTAAAACAAGGAATTTACAACTACTTTCATATACAAAAACTAATAAGCTATTGATGACAGTATTATTGATACTGTAGTATCTGGGCAAGGTTCCCATAAGAACAACCCATGTGTTTTGTCATATTGAAAAATTGTGTCTACTCCTTGGAGTGAAACATAAACAATATTGTGTTTTTATAATAATATTTACAAACTGATGTACATTTGAAATAGAATTTTCACTCCAAAAGCTATTTTCACTCAGTGACAAAATAGTAGAATCTATAAAATGCATTTCTAAATGAATTTAATCATTTTTAAGAATGAATATCAATACAAATAGTGAGTAGGCGGTAGTTAATACATGCACAAGGTTCTTAAATTTAAACATAACAGTGAGAGAAATTATCATTATTTAAACAGCATGTTCACCAAATATTCCATGACTTAATATTGCAAATATTTCCATTCAAACTGTGGAAATACACACTATGCCCCCTGTTTCTCACATGGTACTGCAGGTATGTCTACCTGTCTGTGTTGCAAGTGTGTCATTAGAAAGAGATTATTTTGATTTCAGTCAGGAAACGTAAAACTAAATCACTTTTTCCACATTCTTAACATGAATATTCAGGACTGTAGTGACTGTTTTTTGTTTTGTTTTTTTGTTTTTTTTACCAAACAGAGTATGAGTTTGGGAAAATTCAAAAACAATTTAAAAATGCATGAGAATTTATTAAAACAATAATACTAAGATTATTTTTAAGTGGTTGCCTTGCAGCTATCTGCAACACGTTTTCATACATATGAAAGCTCATCAAAAGCTTAATTCAGCTCACAATAACTTGCTATTCGTCATTATAATCAATTTATGACTAATCACAATTTGTAAAAAATAAAATCTAAATCAAAAACACACATATATATGACTACTTCATACTACTGTATTACAATAACATTTTTTTACCATTTACTCACATGTTAAAAAAGACAAAATACATCAACCAATGAAACCAGCTTTGTACATTTTATGGAGGATATTATAGTACAAAGAGCAACATCGTTTAGGATGTGTTTTGGGGGGGAGGTGGGGGAGGCCTAATGCATGATGCAAAAAAAAGGGGGGGGCTGATAGAAAAGACTGCGGTTATTAAGGCATGTCGTTGCTGAAACTGATGCAACTAACGTTTACTTGCTGCAGAGCACAAAGCCTGCAGCAGCCTGGACACATTTTCCTACAGACAGACACATTTTCGTTTCGATTTGCTTCCCCATTCGTTACACAGCTTTCCCAAAAACAACGATGCTTATTGGCGAGCTTTAACACCCATAAATACATTTTTATTTGACATGAATGCAGCTTATTTTGCCCGGTGCTAAGTGTTATTTGATCTTGACTAGAATTAACTTGATCCCCTCTTTTTTTTTCAAAAAAAAAAAAAAAAAAAAAAATCTCAAACAGGTGCGTTTCATGTGGCTAAGCTGCTCGGAGAGGCCTTGTCAACAAATAACACAACAGCCTCGATCGAAAATGCACACAGAAGCAGTATTTCGATGTCGCCTTAGTTGGGAGTTTTTGCACTTGTTTACATAGACTCCGTGTGCATTATGAAGGGCGTTTCGATGCTGCAGCCTCCGTGTGTTTGGATGTAAACGAACTGTATTCACTATGATAATGCGCTGCCACTGACTGTATTATTTTATGTCAGAACGGTTCAGTGCTGTGCAGGCGGTTATACCCTCCTTATTTTTTGTCCTTTGAGTCCTCAGGTGTGGAGAACAGCGTGTCACTGTGCGACAGAAATCCCATTCCAGACATGTTGAAAGCATATCCAACAGAAGAGAGAAACAGATGGACGGGTACACTTTAATAAGTCCAAATCCAGTCTTACTCGGCCGTGTGTTTCCATCCGCCGGCTGCCTCCTGCACAGAGCCCCCAACTTCCACTATTAGGCTGCTTTTCCAACTTTTACAAACTTCCACCTCTGGTCAAATGATGGAATTTGCATCTGCAGGCAGTAGTTATTTCTTTCTTTCACCCCCAGTTCTTCTCCCCCACCTCACGCCACCCCTCTCACCCCCCTTTTTTTTTTTTTTTTTAGACAAGGGGGCCCAGTGACTGGCTCTTGATTAATAAATGTTTATGTGTTTTGAAGTGCGGGACAAAAGGGGGGTGGCCTGTGACCCCTAGGAGCCCCGACCTTGTGCAGGTTCATTGTGAGGCGCTGGGAAAGGGGCTTTGGGACGGAGACCCCGGGCCACTGACCCACACACATCCCAGAGCCCTGCCATTCATGTGCGCACCGCTGCATGTCGCCCCGCAGCTCCCATTGTTTCAGCGGGAACAATAGCTTTACCCCCCTCTCTGCCGGAGAAAAAGCAGCTTTCAAACTTCCCTCTATATGTAGCCTGATGCAAGCCCCGGCAGACTTTTCCCTCTAACACTTTAAATGGAAGGAATAAAAATGTTGTCAACGCTGTTATATATCTTATCCTACCACTGTTTAGTGGTATGTTCGCCCGGCGTTGCATCACACGCCAACGTTGCATCATTGCACCGACTGGATTCTTGCAGCCGTCAAAGGCCAACACTGTAACCGAGTGAAACAATAAAACAGTAACAGAGTGAAACTGTGAAAGGGAGAAAGTGCAAGGATGAGATGACAGAAGGGGGAGAACTCGAAGAAATAGACCGTGAATAACACCTACAGGCTATTTCTAACGCTGGAATCAGATCTATATTAATAGGTGTAAGTAGGCATTAGCAGGCCTGTGTGTTCCGCCTTGGCTATAGGGTTAGTGAGGTTACTCAAATGACATCATCCATGGGGCCCTGGTTTCGATTGGATCTTTGCCTGGGAGTCAATCACGACAGGAAGTGAAGGGGATACAAACGAGCAGTGCAGGACTGCCACTTGCTTCAATCAATTACTGCTTCAGTGCTGAATGCCCAACACAAGACTCCCTAAACTGCACAGTCTCTGCTCCTTTTGTACGTTGAAATGTGTGGTGCAGAAAGAGCTTTGTAAGCAGGTCTGTAGTGGCACACAGAGACATTAATGTGCACAAAAATAAAATAAACAATGTTTAATCTATTCCTTTATTGACCAATGAATAGAAGAATGGTTAAGCTTTGGTGTTATTAGTCCTATAACACCGCATTTCATCCCCTAAATCTTGCTGTAAAATACCGTTGAGTTTATTTGGGTTGGCTTATAGTTGGACTAACAGGACCAGCCTATAGAAATTGAGTTGCAATCCGGCGGCCTGATGCGTGAAACTGCAACGCACTAATGGACCTCTCAAGACAAACGGCATTAAACATGATTAATTGCGGCCGGCAAGGCGAAGATCCGGCACTCCTAATATAGAGCATTGCTAGATTATAGAATAGTTATTGCTGCAAACTGAACATATAAAATATAACAGGCCTGTGTGCTAAAAAAAAAAATGCACAGTGAAAGTGCCGCAACGTGCACGAAAACAATAAAATAATCATAATAATATATATAAAAAAAACACTAGACATATATAGGGATTTATCCAGAGCGCGCATAGGATATATTTGCGTGTCAGGGTGAGCGAGCGCGCATTAGTAAGTATAAAAGCGTGTGTGTGTGTGTGTGCGCGCGCGTGTGCATGTGAGGAGAGAGAGGAGGAGAGAGAGAGAGAGAGAGAGAGAGAGAGAGAGAGAGAGAGAGAGAGAGAGAGAGAGAGAGAGAGAGAGAGAGAGAGAGAGAGAGAGATTTTTACTCATTGTAATGCACAGAACGACCTGCCCTCTTTTGAAAAAAAAGCGAGAAAGCGCAGCCATGCTTTGCAGAGGCTACAGCATCGCTCTCATTGGTAGTATCAGCTTCTCGCCAAACGGAGTCTTTGCTTGTCCGCCGCCTATACGCCAAAAGGGAAACCGGGAATACAAGCCTCCCTCCACGGTGTAGAGATCTGCAGTCAAGTAATAATGCTAAAATGAAGTGAAAAGCAGCAGAGCACGGATAAATTATTAGCAGACCACAGTGCGCTGGGATCCACCATATGGCGTGGACCATATCATGGTGAGTATCTTGCTTTATGCTCGATCCCTTTGATCATTTATTGGTAACGTTATCGTGTATTTTTGCTTCGACTGGTTGTAAAATATGTATTTTAGTAGTTTATGGAAGAATAAAGATCTCTTTTTAAATAATCTATACAAAGATAATGGTCCTGTGCGCGTCCCCATGCACGTTGCACTTGCCATTGTTATTGCGGGCTTTAGGGAATAAACCACTCAGAGAGGAGAGCGAACAAAAAAAAAAAAAAAAAAAAAAAGGGGGCGATAGGAAATCATCACCAAACCCGCGCGCGCATCGCTTTATGTCGACGGTTGCATAATCAATAAGAAGGATAAAGAGGACGGTGGATTTCGGAGCCACTATCGTTTGTTCACTGCGCGGTGCTTAAGGACAATAGGGGTCGTGTTCGTGTCGATGGTCGGATAGACACAGGGACCCGAAATATGGGGATGTGCTGACAGGCAAGTGATGAAGCTCCAAATGAGAGAGTCGCCCGGTTTTTCAGGGGATGGGGACGTTTCCGTCTAAAATGGCGATTCCCTTTGTTTCTGCATCCCTCTCCTCTCCATTCCAGCGAGTGGGTAATGCATTGCAATTACCATATCTACGAGCTTGCGCCTCCTCATTTTGCCTACACTGCTTTTCACGCCGTTTTTTTTTTTTTTTTTTTTTTTGCTCTTTAATGGCAAAACATGGGCTGTCAAATGCAGAATAGGTCCTCCACAATGATGAGCTGAGTGGCTCCGTCAAGCTCAGGTTGGTGGTCAGGTATGCGGCTCCTAATTATGATTAGACAGACCTGACTTTATTTGAATTTAAGTAGTTTTTAGCCTGCATTAGAAGGTATGTAAATCAATAGGGTCGCAGCTAGAAGTCTGCATCACTGCAGATTATACAGGTTCATAATTGCATAGATGTCGGGTCTGTGTCAGCCTCCTCATACAATAACATGATTAGTATGAGAGTAATTTTTCCTAAAACACGCATCTCCAAGCTTTGAATGTACTTCACTTCTCCATCAGACGTAGTTTGTACGTTATATAACCCATACATGACAGATACACAGGCATTGCTTTTAAAGTTTATTTCAATATCTCAGATTAAAAACGAGTTGCAGGTCGTCACACCGAGTAAAATACAGTATATGCTCACATCAAACAGCAGGCTCAGGATGACACGAGCATCCCTCCCTCAACCCTGTGTGTGTGTGAGGGGAGAGAGAGAGAGTGCGTGTGTGCATGCTCGTGCATGAGTGTTAGTCTGTATTTGTGTGAGTGTGTACACGTGTGTTCCTCTCTCTCTCTTTTTTTTTGTTGAATAGTGCAATGTTGCATAACCGTTCACAGCCAATACCAGATTTAGGGCTTCACAATTTGCGGGGCCATTGTTGGCATTTCCTCTGCCGGCCCGCGCGCGCACACGCACACACACGCACACACTTCACCAACCAACTGCAGAACTATTAATACATTTCGACGATAAACGTTAATACTCCGAATGGGAAGTCGTCAATTTCCCTCCTAGTTTCAAGGACACAGGGTAATGATGAGGAGGACGCTGGGTAATATAGAGGAACATCTGTTTGCCCGGTGACGTAAACACCCCCCCCCCCCCCCCCCCCTTCCCCCCTCCCAACCCCCCCTCATCCCAATCCTCTTGTGCTGAAGGCAGATGCCTCATTTGTTTGGCTGTAGCACCATTAATCCTAAAGTCAGAGGAGAAGACCGGACGGAGAGAGATCAGTCCCATTCAAGCGGTGTCGGTGCTGGACTCGGTGTCCCGGTCAGTCTGCTGTTGGGGAGAAACGCGTGCATGGACGCATATACGCTGTGTTCAGGACATCCGCACTTACCGAGGCTCTTCAACTGCCCCGTTTGCAATTTGCGGCAGTTTTTAACGTGTGACCCGCAAGTAGAGGCTGCAGGCTTGTGTGTGTGTGTGTATATGTATGTGTGTGTTGGAGGAAAATGCGTATGTGACAAGGAAAATCAATATTTTGGACGTGGACAGTGACTTTTTTTTCTGTTTTATGGACGTCAACTGTATTAAAAAACAGGTCAAAGGGGAATATGAGATTTTGTCATCTTCAATTCTATATGAAGTTCATGACGCATTTTGTGTTTTCCCTTCTTTTGTAGGTGCATTATGGGATAATGGAGGACTTTTATGCTTTCTGCAATTTTGGACCAAGCAGTCGACGGAGAAAGATCAAACGGAGTCCTTTTTCGCCTCCAAAAGCGGCCTGGGACGTATAATCATTTTGCCCGCAGAGCTAGTCTACCTGCTGTCTGTTTTGCGTTTAAGTCAGTCCTGTAACATAACCTCCTTTTCCCCAATTGAATGCTTTTTTTTTTTTTTTTTTTTTTTACAATATAAGGTAGGCCTGCACATCAACCTGAGAGGATTTGATCTCTTTGGATACGTGCGGGATGCTTTGGATTTTTTTTATTTGTATTTTTTGGCCAACATCCCAAACCGTTTTTAGTCACAGAGCACAGGCCTCCAAGGCTGCAAAATAATTTGATCACATTTATAATAACAGCTCTCATCGGAACGGGTCGAGGTGTTTGCCCGTTTCCCACAGTAGAGTGAATGCAGCTGGTGGACGGACACACACACACATACACACACACACACACACACACATACATACACACACACACACACAGACGAGCGGGTTGTGTCTCTCCGTGTTCACAGCGGACCTTGATTTAATGTCTTACAATTAAGGCACGCGGTGAATGCCAAGAGATGATCCTCCACTCTTCAGATGTCTGCAGACCAGAGAAATATACATCATGTCTTTTCACTATTTACAGTTTTAAAAGCATTGGTGTCGCTCTCAGTTGGAGGTTCGCTTGTTTTATCAAACTGTAACGCATTATTCATGTACTGTTGTATCTCCCCTCCCCCCTTTCCTTCAATAATAAAATAAGTCCACACAACGACTTTTTAAAGCTCTGGTTTTTCATGTGAACATATATGTGATGGCTCCTGTGTGTGTGTGTGTGTGTGTGTGTGTGTGTGTGTGTGTGTGTGTGTGTGTCGGTGGGAGCTGTCCATCCACACACACACGCACACACAGGCTGCCCGAGAGAGCTGTCCACCTTCTGTGGTGCTGAAATCTGCGCACCACCGATCAGCCTTTTGTTTCACTCGCCTGCCGGTGCAGAAGCGGAAATGGCTGTTTCACTGTAGTACAGGAATGCAGAACTCCGCAGCATATAAACTGTACACACACACACACACACACACACACACACACATACACATACACATACACATACACATACACATACACATACACATACACACACACACACACACACAGACACAAGCGAGGGGATCAGAAGATATGAGAAAACATCGTCCTAAAACCTTATTTTTCTTAAATCAAGTGAGGAAATTTTACAAACGAAGCGAAGTAATGCGACTGCTCTGGGCTTGTTTTAGCTGGGGTTTTTTCTCTACAATGAAGTAATAATACCTTTGAATAAGAGGATTAATAACGATAGAAAGAAAATTATTCTTGTTTGATTCGAGATAATTGTTGAGCTGATCAGCACTGAACATCTTGTTCCAGCGGAAACATTTTTCTCCACTTGCTCAGAGGGAAATTGACATGTTTGCAGTAAAGACGGTCTAATTTTCGCCTCCCTGCAATAACCTTAAAGAGGCCTTGCATGACAACGATATTAAACTATGATTTATTTGATCTGCATATTAATTTCCATGAACACGCACCCAGTATGGAATGTAAATGAGGAGGTGGGCTGAGGACCTCTATGCAGAAACACATCCACATGTCTGATTGGATATTAAAAGGTTTGAAAATATTGCCTAACAAACATTTCGACCAAACAAAAACTGAATACAGAGCAGCAGCTCAAAGAGTCTTATGGCATTTGCGCCGGATGAAAAAACATCCTCCTATCTTAGTCTGTCGCCTAGTGGCGTTCAGGGGCGCCGCAGTCATATTAAGACATGATGGAGGCTAAATGTTTCTTTCAGAGTTGAGAATTTGACGTACAGCAGACATTGTGATAAGATTTCCGGAGCTATAACTCTACGTAAGCTTTGTTATATTTTACAGATTATTGCTTCAGATTGCACCTTTTTATGCGCCACATGGAGAAACACAGTGGTTCCATTTTGCACACTTTGACAGCAGACAATAATCCGATCTTGATTAACGACATGGGTCTCCGCAAATCATCGCCGAGGATGGCGGGAGCAGTGATGATGGATGGGAGAAGGTGCTTATGGGGGATGGGGGGAGTTTTATCCAATCATTTCTCCAACTCATTAATGTTTATTTCCTTAAATGCTACAAATAAGCAATGAGTAGTGAAAACAATCAACGATACGGCAAACACGATGAGAGAAAAATGCCAGAGCTCAGCTAGATTCGAAAATAATTAAATGAAGTGAGACTCGGTGCTAATTAAGAGTCCTGAATACAAAGGCTGCAAAAACTACAGCGATGGATCTTCACGGAGAGGTATGTTCATGTACTGCCGCCTTAAAGATGACACGAATGAACACAGATTTACAGTCACAACTATTTGAGAATTCACCCTCCCATCCAGGTAAATGCCGGAGCTGACCTTTTTTTTTTCTTTTTTCTTTTTTTTTTTTTTTACTAATGAAGCTGCAACTTGGTCGCCTACAGAAGAGAAACAGTGCAGCCTACATGCCATATCATGAATACGACTCGCCCTGCTCGATGTAGGGCACCACATGACAAAATTGAAATTTCATATCAGGCCTCTACAGCCCGAGAGTCTGGCTTCCACTGATAACCAAAACCTTCAAAGTTGAATGAAATCCACAAGGCTGCAATAAAGCACGTTCATCACGCTCCTGCTTTGCCCCTCAGCTCCTCCAGCTTCAACTGGTTTCCCTCCCATTAGCAGGCCTCGTCTGCCCTCTTGTGGTAATGACAGAAAATACTGCCAAAACTATTTGGACACACAAGAGACTCGTCTTAAATTGGCACATTAAAAAAACGGACTAATTATAATCAAAAAAGCGAAATGGACAGTTGAAGTCAGCTAAATTTCACATTTTTAATACTTTCAATTAGAAATGCTTCATCATCAGTAGAACCCAATTAATTTTGGAAGTTGTGTGTCCTTTTTTCAAGGCTGGAAAGATGAATCAACATGCAACTAAATCCAGTTCAGCCAAAGTGGATCTGAAATTACTGTTTATTTAAGTTTCTGCTGGGCTATGTGCATATAGTTCAGTCTGACAACCTTTAAGTGTGCATACTTTAAATCCACTGTGTGTTAGGCTGTTTCATTTAAGGTTAAAACATATATGTCTATATCTCTCTTTTAACCCAATCTAAAGCGATGCTTTATACTTTTCCTACACAATCCTGCCTTCGACGGTCCTCTTCATTACCAGAGTGCTGACGGACTGTGGCTGTAATGGCTGTGGCACCGTCCTGGCCCATCTTGTCTCATTAGGCGGACCTGATTGGCCATGAAGGTGTTCTCTTGCTGTCTCAGGATAAAGCGGCTGTCTCTGCCACTCGTTAGATCATAACCTCCTCAAGTATTTTGCCCCTGATGGCCTCTCACGGAGCCTGAGCACAGAGACTGAACATACGCTAATTGAAATATGCCGGAAAAAGGGATAAAACATTGACCTTGAATGTGTTGAACAAGTGTTGGCCAGTGGTGTTTGTGTTGCAGCTGCAAAGAAAAGAAGCAAAAAATACACAGGTTTCTGTCATACTTTCATTTTATGTAAAATTATTTCAGTGAGTTATTTCTTCCACTAGAAAGGAGTTTTTAGTATCAGTTCTTTCACTTTCACACTATTATTATTCTGATGCAGAGAGGTAGGTGGCTAGCATTAATGTAAAAAAAAGTGACAGACATTACCTGCTGTGTGACAGAGAATGAAAACTATACCAGTATCGTTTATAGAAATCACTATCAGTGGGAGTAGGAGTTTAATTAACATACTACTTTTTGTTATGGTTACTGATATTTACATTTTTAGCAGAATTTAGCTCATCTGTCTCTAAAGACTTGAGTCAAATTAAAGCTAATTAGTCAAAAAACACTGTATAACTGAACAGACTGTCATCACACGATCAGTCAAGTAAATGCTGTTCTTACAATTATCTTCACTTCATTTGAAGTCGTGAGTACAAGCACATGTAAGCTAAAATTGACCAACATGTCTACATTGATTAAGTGAGTTGTTAAAGATACCTCTCAATTTTTTCTCAGACTCCATGTCCCTGCATGTGACTAAAGGACATACATGGATTCTGAACAAAACAACTCTTTGGCAGACTTTGTCTTGTTCAGTGGGTGATACATTGGAGGAGTCGGCGCAGACTTTTCTACAAAGCTTCATTCCAACTGCACAATACGAAGCTGCCAAGGTACCACCTCAGAGGCTGCAAAAATCCACGCCAAACTCACTGTGGTTTCAATTGGCAGGGGTCAATTGTAATCACTGCTAAAGGTTCCTTTAATGTGGGCAGCACACATACCATGGTAACTTGCCATGGTAACATCAGAGGAAGTGGAGGGAGATTTTGTGCCTTAATGCACTGCAGCCAGTGTCTACAAATGGCTTCTAGGGGAGTGTAATTACTAAAATGGCTTTTTGTGTAAGCCTGAAATTTCCGAGGTGAAGAAGAATGTGTTCCCTGTGCAAGCAGTTACAGGGCTGCTCTTACTGAATCTTTGTGCACTGTGGGGTTCCCCGGGCAACGGTGTACTTGAGAGATACCTGTAGAGTTTAGGTATGAGCCCTTTGGAAAAGAAAGTAGCTCAGGTGTAAACCTGTGGAGCCAATGGCCTGTTCAGCACCACGGACAGCTCTGCTGCCCACATCTGCTCTGCAGCGGCTGTTTTCCTCTCATGAGCCAATTAATCCTCAAAATATTTATGATCCTTTTAAAGGAGTATTTCAGATTTTAAGGTGCACTTTCTGAATGTTGGAGGACTTGGGAGAACCCATTTAAAAAAGAAAGACAGAAAGAAAGAAAGGTTAAAATCAAAGCAGCAGAGGATGAAATTACTTTTAATCAATTGTATGGATCAAGCTCAAAAACGCTAACATTTCCATGATACTGCCTAGTAAATGCTTGTGTCTTCTAAACTTCACTGCCCCCAAGTATGTAACACAGGCTTTCTGTTATAAATGTGATGTCTAAAGCCCAATCCATGATGACATCATCAGCATAAAGACATTATGCAACAGTTTCACAGGCTGAGAAGTACTCCTTGTGGTAAGTAAAAGTCAGTGGACTGTGCCTTTATGAAGCTGCAAAGTTAGAGAATACATTTTTTCCCCCACACTGTTCAACATCACATACATTCTGCATGTGCAGTAGCTTTTTCATGCTTATATATTAAACAAAATGTTCAAATCCACAATTGTTTATGGTTGTTTCATTGCTTGAAATGGGAGATTTAGAGGTCTTGTGCTTAATTCTATACATTTTCCCCTATGATTGTGCTTCACATATTCAATACTGTAAACTTAAAGATCCCCTCCATATATGTATTAATACATATAAAAATACTCTGCTTGGAACAACAATGTATGTCTGATATGTTTTTTCCCACCAAAAATGTGTACTTCCCCTCATTAAAATCCCTAATATGGCATCTACTCCTTCTCCATCATTAAAAGTCCCAGAATCTATGAATATGCAAATATTGTTCATCATGTTCATCAGTTTAACTGTTGGATGAAAGGTGTCTCTTAGAGGCTTCAGGTTTCCACATCACACTTATGTAAGTTGCATACTGGCTTCAAAACTAGTTGTGATATTACAAATCACGCCCCTTAAACTCAAGATTTTCAATGAGCACAAAGAAACTTTCCACTTTCAGCAGATGAATGTGAAAACAACCTTCAAGTGTCAAATTCTGCATATACATAATTCTGCACAATAAAGCTCAGGAACAAGAAGAAAAACACATTTTTGAGTGGAGGGGGGACTTTAAAGATGTTGATTAGAATTTTAAATTAGGAAATGATGTAATTTTTTTCATCATTCGTGCGTTTGGTACTGATGCACATGCCAAAGATGACATGAAATGAAGAAAGCTTGGTAGGCTTGTCGGCCTGTAAAGTGAGATTATTAATTCATCCGATGACATTTGTCTCTTCATTGTGGTTGTACTCCACAATATAACCCAGTAGATGGCAGTATGAGCACGAGTAAATCTTGGTAAGAGCGCAAGCTCTGTCATGGGGAAAGTTCAACAGTGGAGATGGGAATTTTGTGTTAATTTATGGGTTCAATATATATATATGTATGTTTTTAACTACCATAAGTCCGAATAAAAGAAAAGTTGTATATTGACTGTGAATTTCAAAGATAACGTATAACCAATGCAACTGTGTAGCAGAACCTCTTGTCAAGCTGTGATAACAATAAGGTCGATTCTCTGAATTCACCCGAAGCTTTGGTGCACAAGAGGAGCTGACAAACTAGTGGCAAAAGAACGAAAATTCACAAGCACACAACTGTAAACTATGAGTTTTGAAATGGGTTGACAGAAACATTCATTTCTGTCGCTCTATATCAAACGAGGATGACTAAACGCTACTTTGATGTGCAACTTTTCTCCATACAGACACCAGTGAAAGTCACACGACTAAATCACTGAAGCAGCTTATTTTATGATCGCAGGGCTTTTCTAAAAATGAGCCTCGATATATAAAGAGCCTCGATCACACACACACATAGAGAGAGATACAGCGCACGCGGTATTGTTTGTCATCGTTTAAATGCCATTAATTAAAACGTTAACCTGATTGGGTGGAGAGTGAGAGGGGGAGAGGGTGTCTCTGTCCCAATAGGCGAATCCCTTTTAATAACCCGCCTCGAGATAATGATGTAAAAAGACTCAGGCGTCTTGTGCGTAACGAGGATCATCCGGTGAAGGTGAATCAAACAGAGAGAGAGAGGGAGAGAGAGAGAGAGGGAGAGAGAGAGCTAGAGAGAGAGAGAGAGAGAGAGCAGCACTTATTACACGAATCTCCTCCTCGTCTCCACACCTCAGCTGACAAGTCAAACAAGCCTGCAACTTCACCACTGACACCGAGCAAAACTCGTAAAGGACAAACAGAGGAAGAAACTCACAAAGACGTGTCAAGAGTTTGCAGAAGCGACCGCAGCTCGCCACAACGCCAATCCCACTAGGCTATGGACAGGAGGATGAACTTGAACGGCGGCTCTGCGGACATTTTTCACAAAACTCTCAGCGCCGTGTCCACTAAAAAAATGGATGCTTTCAGACCGTCTGCCGGCATTGAACTACCAGCCAGAGACCGCCAGTCACCGATCAGCTGCTTTGACCAAACCGACCCAGACCCGATTCAGCCGGGAGGACTGGCGGGAGGTAGAGGAGGACCACTGGGTCTGCCGACCGGATCTTTGTGCGTCAATTTCGGGGAGAGCGCCAACAGGACCTCGGCTGCGGAGAGCAGCGGCGGAGAGCAGAGCCCCGACGATGACAGTGACGGCAGGTGTGAGATGGTCCTTCTGACCGATGGGCGGACGGTGAGCGCGGGCAAAGCCGAAGGAGGTAAGAAAACCAAAGAGCAGAAAATACTGAGGCTAAACATCAATGCCAGAGAAAGACGACGGATGCACGATCTGAACGACGCGCTGGATGAGCTCAGGGGGGTCATCCCCTACGCACACAGCCCCTCAGTGCGGAAACTCTCCAAAATTGCCACTTTGCTGCTCGCCAAAAACTACATCCTCATGCAGGCACAGGCACTGGAGGAGATGAGGAGGCTAGTGGCGTATCTCAACCAGGGCCAAGCCATCTCTGCTGCTTCGATACCGGCCACCACTGCCCTCGCAGCTCCCGGCTTGGGCGCGTACGAGCAGCCGCCTGGATATCCCTTCCCCACTGGGGTGGCTGCGTCCTCCTGCCCCGATAAATGTGCCCTATTCAACAACGCCACCTCCAGCCTCTGCAAACAGTGCACTGACAAGCCTTAACTGCGCCTGACACGGACTCAAGAGAAGCACATGCGAGAACAGACACCACTTTTGAGAACACTTTTGGGGGAGGAAAAAACCTGTGAGACTGTTGTTGAAGTCAGTAGGCTTAGAGACAAAGAAGTAATGCCGATGAATACTTTTATAATATTTACTAAATGCATTCAAAACGCGCTTTTTTGTTCAAACAATACTTGATTGTGTACATAAATCATCCTTAAAGTGCTGGTATGAATGGCAGTGAAGACCAAACAGAGCTACAGTTAGGCCTGTAAGAGTGGCTGCAAGTGTTTGAGTGAGTTGTTGATCACTTGCTCGGTTACAGTATGGACCCTTTTGGTGATGTGGTTGACCTGACAACGTGCGACTTTTTTTTTCACTTGAATAGATGGACACCTTCCTGGAGCGTTAGTCCAACCTCACTTTCTGCTGCTTCCACCCCCCCTCCACCCGTTTTATTTGCGGTTTGTTATATTTGATTCACCTCAGAGACATTTTGCTTGTTTACTTACTGGTTCAAGGCCTGTTTTCATGAACTTTTTCTGTTGAGCACGTGGAATGTCATGGACAAGGAAAAAGTTAAATGAAATAGACGAGTTAAGTGGTTTAATCAGTCAGATATTTACGTGCTAATCCAGACACTTGTTAATCGTTGCGCACGCCTATTACCATTCTTTTTTGGGGGGGCACTGTGATATAATAAAAATTCAGAAAAATTTAGAAAACCTGAACCAAGGTTTATGAGGTGTTTCGATGTGTCTTTTGTAATTTATTAATTGGGATATTTAAAATGGATATTTTGCTTGCATTGCACATTGTGGTCTTTTTTTTTTTCTTAGTTGCTCTATTTTTTCGTTTCTCTCCTCACACAAGATGATCAGATCAATCGCGTTGTCAGGTCGAGCTGTGGATTACTGTAGATACCTTAGTTATTATATGAGCAGAGGGGCCATTTGTATGTATTTCAGTGTTGAAAAGCTTTATTAAAATATTTTGAACAACAGAAATACTTCTGTCTATTCATCTGATGTGAAGTGTAGTGGAAAGTGGAACCAGAGCGCCACAGAGCCTTTTGTATTTGATGAAAACACTCACTGAAAATTTAGAATTGAACTTGACATTTTCATCATGGTTAAATTGAAAAAAAAAAACAAACATAGGGAACTCTTACTTGTCAGTCTCGGAATCTCGCCAGGTGTCGACTATACAGACAGAATTGGTCAATAATTTTCCGCTCCATCAAAACTGGTAACTTTTCTTTTCTTGGGCCAAGTCCTGGGAGCGAAGGCCAGACGTGGTGGGCGAATATTGCCCCAAGACAGCAAGATAATGTTTGTGCTCCTCGATAAAATTTAAAAAAAATACTCTGGCGACTTTATTGTGATTATTAAAACAATTTCCATGACGGTGTGAAATAATATTTGAATACGAAAACAACAGAAACTGTCGACTGTAATACCTGGCTTCACATAATGAAACACATCGTTAAGGCAATTAGACCTCCAGAATGTGATTAAGGAAAGTAATTACGACACTGCTCATTGCCGTAATTTGGTGTCTTTAATCACAACGCAGCCATCAGCTGCACTCCCATCGACTCGCCCTTTGTCCCCCTCAGTCTGCTGTCCACACCACAAAAACAACTGACGAGATCCAAAACAGTAAAAGTCAGAAAATTATCCCTCAAATATATTTTTTTTGTTGCATAATTTCAATCCTAAACAACCTCCAACCACATGGAGCTCACTCTGCAAAATTTAGAGGGGAAGTGAAATTGGACATTTTGCATCAGATGTAGAGACTTTAAAAAGAATGGAGATGCTGTATTTTCAGTTACGCAGGAAGGCTTGGTCTAAAACGGATTAAAGTCACATATTTAAGTAATAATTGTATTACCAAATTATCTTTGCAATATAATATATCAATTATTGTTACTTTTGCACATAAAAAGTAAAGTCAGTGTAAGTTCTGAGGATTTCAGCACCTTGGACAGAGGCAACAGAATTTAAAGGCATATATATGGGAATTTAATATTTTCAAAAATGAATTAATGTATTGAGTCTTTCTTTATTTATTTATGTATTTTTGAGAATTTTGAATCATTAAGTATTTCCTGTGAGACTAACAGCTTTGATGATACTGTAAGACTGACATGCAGATTCACATCTCTGTGAAAACAATTGAACTCAATTCAATACACTGGTCATTTTTTAAAGGATTAACAGCTAACATCACAGATATATTTCTTTAACAACCTCTTCCTTTCCTCAAAAGTGGAAACGTGAAAAGTTTTAGTCAGATATAACACTCGATAAATTTGATGGAGTTTAGTAATGACAAAAAAGACTTTAAACTGACACAACTGTACATGAAAAATACCATTTTTTAAAATGAATTGATTGCTGAATGTTTCCTCCAAATAATTTTAACAAAGCAAATTCCTGTCTTTCTTGCCTCAAAAGTGAACAGTAATGACATTGTGTTTCCAGTTTACAACAGTGGTTTGGTATTCTCCAGTCTCCGATCTCAGCTTTGTGTCTGTATGATGAGCCATTCCGACAACAGGGCCATTACAGTGTCCCATTTAATCCCATCACACTCCTGAATGCTTTGAATCTTCACAGAACAGCCCTTAATCAAGAATGGAAAATAATCAGGAGACATCAAAATGGCTCTGGCATAAAAATCCTGTCAGCAACTCCTGTTGGGTATCATCGCTTTTTCAGGACTTCGCTCAGATATTTTTAGTTTTCACACACAAATGTCATTTTTTCCCCTTCCACTGCTGCTGGAAATTGACACTTCACAAAAAACATTAATTATGCAATATGCATTAATGCACAAATGACTGGAGCATTTAACCCATACTAATATTCACATTAGCCCAGAAGAGGAAATTCCCCAGGGGTGAGACAGAGCCATATGTGTGTGGAAAACAGAACACAGCATCCAAAGGAAAACAGACCATCGCACAAATATCTGTTTGAACAAGAGAGAGCAGAGGGGATTTTAAAGAGGACCACGGGGATGACAACATTTAGGTGAAGTATCACATGATTTAAGTGGGACGTCGAATATCGAAAGCCATCATATTCCTCTTGATGAGGGAACTGATGGTATTTCTGCCATCGTTCCAAGCTGGTGAAATGTCATGTACACACAAGAGAAACGTAATGTCGGTGGGTTGGACTGGGAGATGATACAACGCTCAGAAGTGTCATGGAAAAGAAAAACCAAGAGGCTCAAGCTTTCATCAGTGGCCACCGACTACAGTCAGTAGTCATACTAGGCAACATCGTTTTTATTCATGAGTCTAATAAAGCTGAATCTGTCTTAAAGGCATTTACAGCGAGATTCAGGGCTCATGAATAAAAGTGGAAGATAAAAAACACCCCTTTTCAAAAACCATAAAATGTCCAATTTACCATATCAAGGGCCAGCAGGGTGTCTATTCATAACACGGATGTGATGTATGCTAAGGATGATAAACACGAAAGTCAAAATATACATAAGCGCATTGAATTGAAATGTCCTCTTCATATCAGTAACAGGGGAAACTCTGGCAATGGATTCATCCATGCTGTGTCATACACAGTGTATAAAGATATATGTGCTGCACTGGATGAGGCACCAAATCAACTGCTGGGTGGTAATTCACTTTTGTCAGGCCACTGATAGCAATGCATAATGTTGTCTTTGTGTTGTGAACACACACACACAGTGCTGGCTAATAAAACTGTAAAACAACAGAGGTCAATTCTGGTTATGTTAAGTATAAACCCATTTACTAATCTTCATTACCAGTTTACCATAACAAATTTTGAGTCACTCTTTCCCCATATTTGAGCATACTTGATTCTTTCTTCAGGTCGGTGGTTTTGTTAAATATAAATTATCATCACCTAATTTTTTTCAATGGGATTTATTTGTTTTTTACCAGACCCTTCAGCCAGCACAGCAATATCTTCTATTTATGATCAACAGTCCAACTTTCAGAATCCCTCATTAGATATTTTCAAATCTGTATGGGAATTAGACAGGAAGAGCTTCAACTTGTGTTAGACATGGCCTGATGCGGTTTCAAGGTGCATCGTTGATTGTATTTATCCAAAGTTTAACTGTCTAAAAGGTTTCTTGTAATTAGTCTTACATTATCTATTTTTGCTGCTCTATTTTCAAACTCCGTCAGATACTTTTGGATTGCTGGATCCTCTGATTGGAATATTTGGGATCTTGGGCAAAAGAAGCCACTTAACTGGAGCCAAATATATAGTTACAACCTTTGTAACATTATTAGGTTTTAATGAACTGGACACAACCTACTCGTCATTCTGTGGTCGAGGGAAGTAATGCAGCACCTTAAATTAGAGGATCCCTTGAAAAATTCAAGAAAATATGGTTGACTTTCTGAGTTATGCAAATGCTAAGCTCTGAACTCCGTCCATTGAAGATGACAATGTTATGATCATCTTTATCATTATCTGTATCTCATTGTAATACTTATGTTGATCTTTAAAGCCCTCCTTCTTTATTTGTTTTTGTTTTGTTTTTGTACTGCCATATCTGTTTCTTCTTTGTCTGTGTACGGTTATGTTTTTGTTTGATAAGTTCAAAAACCAGTTAACAGTTCTCGGAGCGTGTTTAACTTAAAAAAATCTGACTTTAACATCATTTTATTCAAGTTTAACAACATATCTACAGCACATAAACGTTTATTCCTCCATTCAGGCCAATTGTCTTGGAGCAACAACAACGCTCAGTGAAATTACCTGTACATTTCTAACTGTATGTACTTCAGTTTGCCTAATGAGCTCCTAATTCATTATAGTGGGAATGTTTTTTTTTCTGTGAGGCAGCCTTGAGGTCAGGTAAACATATGGTGGCGTGTTTAGCTCTGAAAGCTCTAACAGGGTAGAATAAATGACGTAGCAATGTGTGATTATCCTCTCATCCCAAATACAATTGTTGAGTAACATCTCTAATATTCCAACTGCCTCCATATTAATCAGATTAAAGTCCCAATCCCCTAATCCCTGTTTACCGATGGCTCTGTCTTTGTGCCGTAATCTGATGTTCTTTTATTCCTCGGGGGATTAAAACGTTTCATGCCAGAGCGTAGTAATTTGTGGTGTTGTTGTGGACAGAGTGGGCACTGTCGCTGTACAGGTTGTTTACTTGGCAACAACAATTCACTCTGGATTGAGCAAACAAAAACCGCTGCAATGGAGTGCTTTCCTTGAACAAATATTTGTACCAAATAAATCAAATTATGAACGCTGTAGTGATAAAATTTGATTTGTTTTTCATCCGCTACCTCAACTTAGAAGTTTGCATGTTCAGAAATTGCTTAAATTGTCCACAAATTGATGAAAATATCTATACAATTCATAAATGTTATTACAAAATTATCTCATTTTCACATCAGATAATTAAATTAAACAGGCCTTGTGATGATTTTAATGTAACAGCACCACCAAAATAACTATTTTAGTCTGTACACAGGCTATTCAAGGCTACCCGGACAGCTGTGAACTTTCCATTTCTATGACCTTAACATTCAGATAATGTGCTACTGTTTGATTAGAGTGGATGTAGAGCTCACAGTGACCCAGCAGCCTCCCTGCATCATGTGAACAGGCAAAAAAAACCCAGCATCACACTCTGCTGTACTCACATACATTTACAACACTGCAACTAAAAAGAAAAGAAAAAATGATTTTGGTCAAATTTATAATATAAATCTCTAACCTGGATTTGCTAAAATCTGGAAATGTGCTCTGTGTATGTTTACATGAGCATGTAGTGTGTGTGTGTGTGTGTATGTGAGTGAGAGAGACATGGGGATCACTTAGCCTGATCAATATGCAGATCCTGACCCTCTCAGGGTTCATTAATACCAAAGCGAGGTGGATTTCATCTCCAGTCTCTGATATTCATTAACTCTGGCTTCCACATTGAAATAAAGACATGAAGATGACACAATAACAGTGTGAATCACTCACTGCTCATTTCACACACACACACACACACGCACTCTCTCTCTCTCTTTCCCTTTGTTTCCCTCCCACACACACACACACACACACACAGAGCTCATGAGACAAATGAAAGGTCTGACCAACAGAGAGGACACAGTTGTGGGTAAAGCTATAAAGCAGACAGCGTCTAATACAGCTTGAATTGTGTGTTGTGATACTGACAGCTACTTGTTTACGTGTTGTTCAAACAACTATTCATTACCTGATTGCTGGACAGGTTTCTGATTACAATGTAATCTGAAGATTAAGATGTACTATGAACAAGGTCAACTACATTGTAAACAAAGGCATAAAAATACATAAAAACAATCTAAACACTAACTGGATTTGAGGTTATTCACTGAATGACATTAACGACATCCTTTCAAAGAAATTTGAAGGATTTCTAAAATGTATTTCAATCCAATATGTAGATATGTAAAAGAAAAAAAAAATAACTATCTGCTTCCCTCTGTTGAAAATCTGTCATGTTACTAGAGCATGAAGCCCCGGCCGTTAGTGTAACACTTGCTTGGCTGATCTTCCTGATGTGCTGAGTGCTACTCGAGGCTTCAGTGTATCTGTCTGAGCAGAGGTCTTTAACAGCCATGAATGCCAAGCATGGGGGAGGCAGGCCAGGCCAAGCGTAACCACGGCGGCCCAATGTCCTTGGCTCCTCGGCGGCCTTCACCTCACACTCCCTGCACAGTGAATTTTATGGCTAATTTCCGGCAATTTATCCTGGCACTTTCAGAAGAGAGATTCCTGCGGGAATAATGTGCATAATTTGCATAAATCATCCTGATAGAATGCATATCAGCATGTAACCCCCCCCCACCTTGTCTGATGCTGCAGCGTTTACTTTGTAATCAAAACTGACTCTTTTCCACCGGCGGATGCACAAGAGCCATGAGAAGGGGATCGGAGTTTAGGCGAGTAATTACAATGCAATGAAACACACATACAGAGGCTCATGCACAAAAAGATGCCTTAATAAAAATAATCAGCATTTTTGGAAAAACATAAATCAAGATACTTTGATCTGCAGTCCTGAGGAATACATAAATTCAGCATTGCAAATATTTTAAAGTAAAAAACAAGTTTATTTTTCCACATTTACATATTTTTACATAGTTTTTAAGTGTTTAAACTGAGCCCCTAAATTCCCCTGGTCATCTTTCTTTGTCCTCTCTCTCTGAGCTGCACTACTCAGCCACAGTTTGGTCCACAGGCCTGTTTTCAGAAGCTTCCCTGTGTGTAAGCGACCAATTGTCTGAGGAGAAGAGACGGGGGTCAGCTCGCCGCATCCCCCCCCCCTTTTGCTGTGATCTAATGTGACGTACAGTGAGAACGTGCATATTCTCTTGGACTGCCTTCGTTACTATAATCAGCCGCGGTCAAATCGACTTTGTTGGTCGAGGAGGTGTGAGCTGAAAGAGGGAAACGGACCATTGTGGAAAGAAGAGATTTTGGCTTTCAGTACACAGCCTGATGGAAATACTATACAACACGCAAGCTGCAGCGGGTTAACTAATCCGAGCGGACACACAGACAAAACATAGCTGCACGGGCAAAGAGCACTGCACTCGTTACATGCATTAGATTTTCTGACTGACAGTTAAGAAAGAAGCATGAGGCAGTGGAAGTGCGTGTGTGTGTGTGTCTGTGTTTGTGTGTGTGCATGCATTTTTTAGAGAAGCAGCCATCATCGGAGTGAGCAGTTTTCTGTCGCCATACTACCAGGTTCCTCCGCTGGCCTTCGTCCCGGAGTCTCAAGATCTCACATGGCATCACTGGTGACAACAGGACAGTCGTCCGCTGAGTGGACGTTAATCACAATAATACAGGGCAGGCTAATCACGACTCACTGATCAAGCGCTAAATGACATGCCTGCCGTACCCACTGTAACCAGCCAGTTGCAGAGGGATTCACACACCAAGACAAGGGGAGGGGAGGGGAAGGGGGGGGGGGGGGGGTAGGAGGCGGAGGACAGTGGTTATGAGGCTGGTGCACAGCCATCCAGACAATAATTACTCGATGACTGTGGTCACATTAGGGATCAGTCAAAGCAGATTAATTTCGACTGATAGCATTGGTACCTCCTAAATGCAGATTTTCTTAATAAGAGTGAAATTGTGTCGCTGAGAAGGTTAGGGACTGTGAGGTTTGCTATATGGGATACTCCAGTTACTCATGTGAAGAGACAATGTCTTATTCTTTGCATAAATCAGACTGTACTTCTGCGAGGTTGTCTGTCGCTGCAGAATGTCAGCGCAAAATTAAGCGCGCCAATGTGTTTTTCCAAGTTGCCTGGTTTTGATGTGTGCGTTTGTATGCCTAGACCGTATTCACGAGCACAAATGAGTCTGCGTGTGTGGTGTGGTAGGCCTTTCACTAAATACCCAGAGACCCCGAGAATTACCCAGAGCAGAGAGGACAGCATCTGTTTGTGTGCTTGTGCCGAGCAAACAAGGCAATTTAGAGAACACCAAGGGAGCAGCTAATAAACACAACCTTATTCCCCCCTTCCTCCAACACCTGGCTCTGAATATTGCAGCGCTACAGTAAGGACACCTGCCTGTCTTTGTGTTATTGTGTGTTTGTGTGTGTGATGCCATGCAATGCCAAAGCCTGGTTGACCTGACGAGGTGGGGTTGCTTGTATGTGGTTTTTTTTTTGCATGTGTGCGTTTAAGCGAGCGAGTGTGTACGTATGCGTCATATGTGTGGCGTGCATGTGTAACCATTCATCATACTACAGTGAGAGGCATGCCAGTGCTGCTGGGAAATGGCAGGTCTGGTGTCCCATCACACCCTAGCGTCTTTGTCTGTACTGCCAAAGCTGCGCCAAAATGTCTGCCCTGGATACCTGGCATAGAAACAGCACTTTACTGTACACAAAGGTGTACGAATACTAGGGCTGGCAGAGACTGGCCTCCTCTCACATGGATGCAAGTCACATTTGTCTAATAGCACGCGTCCTTCCCTACTTTATTACGAGCAGATGAAATGAACGTTGGTATCTGTGTTTTCAAGATATTACACCCATCATGGGAACGATATGATTTAATAATCTGGAATTTGAATTTTGAAGCCACCCCCCCCTTCTGTAAATGTGTCTTTAAAAGTCACATTGGTCCCGGTTTCTCTGCTCACCCTGCAACTGTTGCAGTAAACATGCTTTAATGAGACCTGCAGCTTCGCTTGCCGCCACCACTGACTCTGATATGTAGCCAAAGTGACACCCAGTGAACCCATGCATCAGACCAGACACAAAATGGCCGTCCAGTGCCAAACCCCGCCTTGGCTTTCACTTCATATCACACCACAGGGCCTGGCTGGGGACTGAAGGCTTTACAGGGCATTTAGAGAAAAACTCTCTACCCTCTGTCTACATCTGTCACTAACATACTAACATTTTCACATACTGCACCCTTACAGTATAAATTAGATGTTAGGAAGTATCTTTTTTTGTGCTTTGGAGTATAATTTGTTTTATTAAGAGTTAAATGACTGCAATCAAATCCACTCAGTGATCCAGTTTGCCCTTCAACTGCGAGCACATCAAGGTCTCCACACCCCTCATGTCACGTACCTGGCAGGCTCAAAAAACAGCCCACGTTCAATCAGCCTTTGAGCCTTCGAGCCAAGAACATCCTGAAATAAAAGAGTGGGAGAAAATAAGTGCAAAAGGGGAGATTAATCTGAGTTATTACATTGATTAGATTTCCAGAATGCTAATTAAAAGATGTTAGGACATGGGCCCAGCCAAGGATCAGTGGGCGCTAATGAGGACCAATAGGCCTCTGTAATCTGCGCTGTAATGAGAGTGGTTTAAATGTAAAGTTTGCCGGGAGAAGAGTGGGGTGGTGGCTGCAAGGATGTGAGGATGGAGCAACAATCCTGGAAAAACCATTCCCGTATCGTCATTATGACCAGTAATGGTGAGGATTCACAGCCTCAGCAGAAAGTAGAGAAATAAAAAAAGGAAGAAAAAAAAAAAAGATGAGCGAAAGCAGAGTGGAATTCAATTATACTAAAGGGTTTTTGCACAATAAAAACATTTTATTATTAGACAATTAACAGGATTTTTAATGGCTGAAGGTCACATACCCCCCATGTCTTGTATTACGGTGAGGCCTTCGTAAAGTAACGGGGTTGTATCTTTTAATGGGAAACCAGTTATCCCTCCCTGCTGCTCCTTCTCTCTCGATGTTCCCTCAGGTTTTATGATTTCTACGCTTTCCATGTTCAGTATTAAAAGACAGTAAAATTGTGGTCAAATAATTCTTAGGCGTACAGTATGTTTTCACCATTCTTATCAGATTTTAGATAGCAACTATTTGAGTTGCATTAAGGTATTGTGGAAAACAATCTCAGCATGAAAAAAGTACTTTCATCGATGTCGACTGTAGTGCTGCAACTAATGATTATTTTCATTAGTGATTCATCTTTTTGTCTATAAAATGTCAGGAAAAGTTCCAGGAGCTTGTGGTGATCACGGATTCAACAGACATTCAGTTTAGTATCACATATGACAAAGAAAAGCATCAAATCTGACATTTGAGAGACTAACTTGTAAATGTTTGGCATTTCTTGCTTGAAAAATGACACAATGAAACAATTAAGGGATTATCAAAATAGCTGCTGATTAAACTGCCCGTCAAACTAATCGATTGATTAATCGTTTCAGTTCTAATCGCCTAACTATTAAACTAAATACAGAGGGAGAAATGCCAATAAGCAAGGACTGAAAGAAGGAATCCGTCTGCAGCAAAATGAAATGGCAGAATAATACAAACCAGACGGTTAAGGAGTCAACTGAAATTAGAAAGGTCGTTACTTATTCAGTGGATGGTCGTTATTAGCAAATGAGTCTTACTGACAGGTGCACCCCACTCATTTACAAATTAGAGCATATCACTATAATCAGCCTGCTAATTTATCACAAATAATGAGTTGTGTTGAAAACAGGCTGGTAAATACTCAAGGAGAATATCACCCTAATGGATCGCGCCGTTTATGGCTCCTAGTGTGCATGTTGGACTGGGTTCAAATAAGCGTGATCTTATTATATGCATCTTCAAAACCGCTCTGGACAAATCCCAAGACTTTATTTCCTATTTGGCTTTCTTATCTTCATCAGTATGGCATATATAAAAGTATTCTTGAGGTCTAAATTTTGACAAATAGCACACATGGTTAAGAGCTTCAATCAGTACGTCAACTTGCTTTACTCGCGATGACACATAGCATCATGAGGTAGCAGGTATGAGAGAGTTGTGTGTTTAACCGAGCTTAAGGCCTCACATACAACCCGCCTTATGGTGCAGAAAAAAAGAGGCTAAAATTACAGCGTGGGTATGACAATGCTGATAGGCTATAAAACCATGTCATTTAATGTCCCCTCTCCCCCCCCCCCCCCATCCCCTCCCCTCCTCCCCCTCAGCGTGGCTCTCTGGTCTACTCACCATTAAGCCAATTCATCACCTCTTCAGAGAAGGCCATGAGACAGATCCAGTCTATCAGTCGCCCTCTTTAGGATGTAGTTACTATTCTTATGATCAAGGATTTCTGCCAGATTAAAACACTGAAAGTGAACGCTGAGGCCGTCAAAAGAGTTACTTTAGAGAGCTGCTCGAAACAAAACGGCACTTTATCGAAAATGTGAGTTTGAAAAGACATAATACCATAGCAAAATTAAAATATGAAAACATTTATGTTGCAATGATGTAAGATTTTGTCTGCCACTTGGAGCCGGTTGTTTGATATGTCACATTTCTAATGACCTCTTGAGAGAGGACCCCAGATTTGCATTTTTGGTCCCTGCTCCTGTAATGAAAAAAGGTAGAGTGGAGCATATTTCACTGGGCCTGTCAAACCCACTCACGCCCCTCTGCAAAGCACTCAGGAACTTCATTCCATCGCCGCCTGTTCTCACGGCCGAGCTATGAAATTGACTATGACAAAATTAGCAAACCTAGACTGTTTGGACACATTTCCAATATAGTGGGTTTCCCTTTTTTTTCAAAATGCAATCAACCCCCAGAGCATCAAACATGAAGTCGCCTTGAAAGTTGCTCAGTCTCTTTCGCGCTAGTCCGGCTATAGATTTATGTAATCGCAAGCTTGTTAGGAAGATTTCCCAGGCCTATTGACAGTGACGTGCACTGGGGTTTGGCAGAGGTGACATCTGGGAAGCACAATTCTGCTGCACCACCACGCAAAAGCAATTAGAGATCTATATTCCCAGACAGGTCCGGACTTTGTTCTACGGTGGAGAGATACATGCGGTTTAATGTCTTTATTAACATGACATGCGTGTCCCATACACCGTCTTCGCATGACAATCAAAGGGTCATCATGGAAAAGGGGGACAGCAATCAGTGAAATCACGCTCTTCGCACAAGACTGTGTTGACAAGTCAGGACATCGGAAAGCATTTTCCAAGTGAACTGTTCTGGGGATGAAAAAACAAGCGTTAAGACCACACAGGATGTTTTTTTTTTAACAGGAAGGAAGTAACTGAAATGACATCGGTTATCAGTGATGGCTACTGTAAAGGCAGCAGACCGGGATGGTTAATTAGAAACAAGTTTCAGTTGGACAAGCTCTGCTCAAAAGACGCACCACGTTCTGCTTTAAATGAATCTCTACTGGCGAAAGTAATTAGTTCAGTCTATTAATTACTATAATCACCCATTATCATGTTGGCCTTCATCTTAACATGTTTCATGGATGTAACGAGCATGTAACAAATCTGTTTCCAGGGATATTCTCTGTTTGAGTGCTAATAATTTTGTAATTAAAAAGGACGAGGCCGGTGTTATTCTATGTTTCTTACTGTCAACAAATCCCATAAGAAAACCAAAACCAACAGGGCATTAGACACTCTCTCAATACTTTCTGACTTCTCTACCCCTTCTGTGTCACTCAGCACCGAACATTTGTTCATAATGACAATATAAATCTTGAAAACAGTTCACATATAGTATTATGGTTTGTTTGTTTTTTTTTTTTTTTTTTAAACACTTTAGTCTTTAGCAAACTAGGGCAGCAACTAATGATTATTTTCATTATCGACTGTTTTCTCTCTAATAGCGAAAAATGCCTGATTTTATTTCTTAGAGCCCAAGGTGATGTCTTTAAATGCCTTGTTCAGTCTGATCAACAGTCCAAAATCCAAAGAAATTCAGTTTACCATCATGTAAGACACAGAAAAGCTTAAAATCCTGCAGCAACCACCAAACATTTGGCATTTTTGCTTTAAAAAAATGTTAATGTTAGTTATTCAATTATCAAAATAGTTGCAGATTAATTTTCTGTAAATCGACTAATCGATTAACTAACTAATCATTGCAGCTCTACATCAAAGACACACTATTTTTATGTATGGATTAATACACGTGATACTTTACTGTAGCAGAACGGTGCATATGTGTTCTACTCAAAATAAGATACACTGCCCATGTTCATCACCATGAAGGAACATGTCAGCCAGTGCAACAGTGTGACTCAGTGATGTGTTTTTATGACAATATGGGAGGTCTACTGTATGGCACAGAGGAGCACTACAATCACAAAAGCACTTTACCAACATTGCATGTCCCAGATGCAAATTAAGTGTTGACACACTACCAAAACTGAGATAATAGCCAATTATTTTGCACAATATATGACAAAAATCTCTCCGGTTTACCGCTGGTTTACAATGTCAATCATGTCTATAGTATTGGGTTTTGCAGGAACCTTATATATACTGGCCCTCTGTGAGCTGAGCTGAAATAAGGACGGGGTCTGAGGAGACGGTGGGGGGAGTGCGGTAAACAAGGTAGCCCTGCTCCCCAGCTGTGAAGGTGACACAGGGACGCTACATGCAGAACAAGCCCTTTTGATTAATCACAGGATATTTACTAGCTCAGATCTAATCAAGGACCGCAGGATCACGGGCTACATCATACACGGCCCAGGAATTTACACAGCAGAGTTAACCTGTCACCTGCCACTGTCCTCTTCCTTACATCTATAAACACAGCGTATAGGTTGGCCGGCAGTTATGCACCGCAGACAGGCGACCTGCAATAGCTCCTGAAGTGATTGTTTTATTTCCGCAGAAACAATATAACCTGCAGTCAGATACTCAACACATGTCGTTTGATATAAAACCTTATGGCAGAGGGAAGAAAGAGCCATTTATCTCAAGGTGGTCATGGTAATGGGATACAAGAACGTGAGCGGTTTTCTCACTAAGTTAACTACAGCTTTGTGTGCAGTATCCTTGTGCTGTCCTGACAGCCTGTAGCAGTGGGATACTTACTTCCTGAGGAGGAGATATAAACCAAGGACTAACCCAAGATTACAAGCATGGAGGGAGTAAGCAATTGTAATCACTGAATATGACTTTTATAGTCAATTGAGCACTTAGAAGATTGTTAGTTTTCATGGAGCAATTTTAATGGAGAGCTCAGTTTTTAAAGAATTTTACAATTATTTCTTCTTCCCAAATATCAAACAAAGAGTAATTTTTATGTCTGTGTGCAGTTCATGGATTTTAGAAGTGGACTTCATATAGTCTCAGTATGAGTTGTAGCTGTATAAATATGTTAATTTAAATGTTAGCACTGTTAGCATTTACCATACCATTCATCTCTTCTTGGAGAAGTTAAAACCTATTGTATATTTCTGTACTTTTGGGCAGATCTACATCTAGACCCATACAAATGCATGAGTTTATCCCTCTTTGGTTGCATAAGGTAAAAAGGATCCCTTTGGTAATGCCTGACTGGTGAGATTGCTGCTGTTCCAATTAGTTGTAGCCAACATATACCAATAATTCGTCTAAAACTGTATGAAATGGATAAAGACATAACCTTTAGTGCTGACCTGTGTGCTGTCTTTTGTCGTTAGCGCTTCCACAGGAAGAGAGAGAGGCAGCGGTGGAAGTGCTGCAGCCCTGCCGTGTTTATGAAGAGGTCGGGATAAAGTGTGTCCTGCACTATTGTGTCGCCTGGAAAATGTCACTCCACAGGGGAGGTTGTCTCTGTTCAAACCAGTTTAAAGAAAGCCCTGACAACACTGAAACATAACAGGAAGTAATTCACGGACAAAATATGAGGACCATAACAGCGAAGATGTATTGTAATCTTTACTTTATGCTTCCCTTGTCTTAAATTGCTTTTGTCCCTCATCCACACGAAACCCTCAGCGACTATTTGAGATAAAACGCTCTTGTTTGTGTTGAATCACAAGCGATCTGTGGTGTTTAAGCGATAGATCACTTAGCACTAGTAAGCCAGATCTCTGCCGCATTAGCCCTGGACAAATAGTCTATTAGATGAGAGCGTTTTTGTCAGTCTCCCCGTCCCCCAGATATTTCCTCAGAGTGACGAGTCACATTAGACGCCAGGAGGAAGAGTAATTTCTGTGTCACATCCCTTTAGCCCGACCCCGCTGACAATCGCCAAGACGAGGGCGTTCTCACTAAAAATTAATCGCATTTGCCTTTTTAATGGCATCCCTCGACCCTCTGCCAAGAATTCACAATCATCTTCCTCCTATTGTGTTCCTCCAGCAGCTCGGTATCTCTGGTGGTGACAGAGTGATTTCAAGGAGTGTATCAATACTTACATCACCCCTCTGGCCCTCGCTCTTCAGTGTTGACACTGCTGCGCTCGGAGCCAGGCCTAACTGGCAGAAGGCCATTTGCTTTATGGAGATACATGCACAGAGATATGCGTCGCTTTATTTAAAGCTCAAATGTTTTAGTTAATGAATTGGTTTAAAAATTGCATTTATCTAGTTGGGATACTCTTCCAGGGAGAAATCGTTGGGTGTCGGGTCCAGTTGAGAAAGCCGCTGCTATAACAGCTTACAAACTACAACAAAGAGACACCTTCATAAATGTAACACTAGATGTTCTGCCATTTTGGACAGTTTTTAACATGGCAGCTATCATTTAAAATTTCTGGGCATACTTGGTCATTGTGGGCAATGTTGGATTTTAATATTTTTTTTTTTTTTTGTATCAGTGTGGTAACGTTTTTGAAGGATTTGTCAGCAATTTAATTCACTGGATTAGCCAGAAACACACATTCTCTGTCTGTTTATTATCATTAATGAACTGTTTCTTAATTGATTTTCCAGATATCACAATATATTAATATCATGATATAAAATATATATGAAATATATTGTGATAGGGGATTTTATCCATATTGCACACTCCTAATTCAATTTGCAGCACAGACGACAAAGTGGAAACCGAATTACGTTTCTATTATTATTATTGCAATGATTATTGAAATGATTTCATGCTAAACCAAATTTTATAATATTTTATGGTTTAAAAGTTTACTTAGTTTACTTAAAATGCAGATCCACTTCACAATCTCACTTTAATCAAGAGTAGTCAACAAGGTACAAATAACATGATTTATCTAAAGGAGGAGACCTTGAAGTGTCTCACAGGCCTCTCCTGCCATCAAATATTCAGACAGACTTGTAATTCCTTGTGAGGGAGATGCCCTGTAAAAATGACTAGGAAACAAAACACTTGTGGTAAAACAATGTTCTGAGGACATTCTGTCAGATTCCTCTGTTTTTTACAGATTTCATCACTGAGCTGCTGTGGCGTAAATGCTTTAAAACACTTTGACATAACATGCTGTGTCCTGAGACCCTGCGCTTCTGAATAATGAATCTACAGTATGTTCCAAACAGCTGTCTTCTTGAAAGAAGTTATTTTCAAGGCCTTTGGTCACATCTCTCAAGTCCTTTTTAAGAAACCAGCATAATTCGAGATAATTCACCTGGTTCCCGTCACGACAACGACCGACCAACCAGCGGCGCTCAAACTCGCAACAAACCGTCGCGATTGGCCCAAGAAGCGGAGACATAGTCAAACCATCCTCCATTCTTTCTGCCCCCGCTCTTCATATTTAATTCAGAGGTTGTGTATTTCTTTATGATTGCAACATCTGTTTGCTCCCAGTGCCAGCTCCCTCTGTCAGCCACCCTCTGTTCAATAATTCCTGTCCTGACCCCTAAGAGCCCCTGACATCACAGCACCGGCTGCTGCTCAAACTTCACCGGGACCAGACACAAAGGGACAGGTGCCTGCTACCAAATCATCTGGCTCACAACCCTGCATCACCTACATCAGTGGTTTTGTAGTGTTCAGATAAGTCAAGTGAACTCACATTTCTACATTCTGTCTTCATCCAAACAGCTGATATGTAGATGTAGAAATGTAGATAGAGACTTCCTTGTAATAGAAGAATTAAGGGGACATTGTATCATCGCCTTTAAGTGAAAACTGTGTGGTTTTGTTGATTGTCATATCTTCAGCTGTAGGATGACCAGCTCCTCTGTTTTGTTCCAAAAATACTTTATAGAGATCAAGAATAGTCAACAGCAGCATGTTATATTTACAGCAACTTGTCTTTGTGTAGGTACAGAGGGTGGACAAAGTAATACTCTTAAAAGGAAGCTAATCTCTGAGGTTAGTTACAGTTATGTCAACATGTTCTCTGCTAATTAGCTGAATTTAACAGCTATAAGAGAGCTTTGGCAATTAGCTCTTTGACATCCAAGTTTTTAATAAAACAGCATGAGCTCAAGAGAGGCAACATGACCTTCAAATGCAGTTGTATTTATTTTGTGTTTTTTTTTAAAGTCATTTTATGTGTTGATGAGGAAATAATGACATCACACATGTATGCATAATCAGTATGTCTTTTTAAATGTTAAAGAATAAGGTTAGATGGTTATTCTATATTTTCATTATTGCTAACAAATACCATGAAATGTTACTCAAACAGGAATAAACATTATATTTGTTAGGGCCAGATTTATACACATTTGATGCCCTAGTGAGTATATAGATCTGTGTTCATGGGATTGACTCAAAATAAACTACAGTAAAGTGGCCGTGGTTATGGTAATGAAGGAAAACGTCAGCCAGTACTGACATGATGTGTTTAGCATTGATGCGTTTTAATCATTTTCAGAAAACAATGGAGGTATATGGTACCAAGGAATAAGCTGCTGTATATCAAACTTTGGCTGCACAGACAGTACTTGTTAGTGGGATCAGTTCATGGTTAGTTTTGGCCTTTACCTTTGTTGACAATTAAAATATAGAATATCGCCTGCCTGTTTTTCTATACCCTATTTACCTGGTCGAGGGAAATTTGTTTTGAAGTTTGCATCAAATCTGTGATTACTCACTATATGTGTATCATTTGGGAAAAAAAAGACTTCCATACAATGTGTAGAGGTTTGGCACCGACTGTGGCAGGTTTACTTACATCAGATCTACTGCCTGTCAACACTTATGACTAATCAAAGCATTTTGTCTGGTTTTCTCAGCATGATCCTCGTTGTCAGAGACATTGAAGGTGGCGGGGTCTATAAACAGATGCTACCCACTGACCTTAGAGAACATGGTGGAGGGGCCAGATGTTTGGTTGACCTCACAACCTTGGGACCAGCTGATGTGGCAGTGATGGAGATGGTTACTGGCAGAAGAAAGTGATCTCGTGGCATCAGAGGTTCCCGTTTTCCCCACTTTTTCTGTGTTGGTCTTTAGCCCCCAAAACTGGGCAATCCTGGAAGGCAGGGAAAGATGGAGGACGGCCGAAGAGAAATATGTAAACACAGAAGAGAAAGAGAAAGGGAGGGAGGGGAGGGAGGACTGGTCAGTGGTGCTGACGGTTGTGTCACAGATGTTGAGTTCAGCACAAAACTCTGCCAGAAGCCATCATGTCAAAGCTAAGTTAGCTGAATGAACAAGAACAACTCCAGGCCCTGCCACTTTAAATCTCGCTCAAAATTCAACAGCTGTTTCTTGAACGAATGCAGATGCAAAATAATGATAATAATGCCTACTTACAGCTCCTGCTTAGAAGTAAACAATCCATCTTGACCACACCCTGCACACATGGTGTCTCATTAGCTCTGCGTTGCTGTAGCTCTTTTGAAGAGTTAATTTTAGAGGCAAGAGGGGTTTTTGGCACGGACTGTCGGATGGAAAAAAAACACAATAGTTTGAAAAAAAAAAAAAATGTTTTAAAAACTTTGTACTGCAACAGTGTTATGTACAGTTAGAGCTTTATATGCAACAATCACTGCTCTAATACGTTTTATAACCCAAGTGTTTTTCCTTCCCCCTTTCAAAGCTGTAAAAACCAACCAGCAGAGAAAACATCTTTGTAATACATATCTACTGTGTTGCACTTGCTTCAACATCATTTCTCCTCAAATCAACGCCTGTGCCTGTCTATTCTGGCATCTGAAATTCTCAACATTTTGACTGGGTGCATCTTGGCTCCAAGCATCTTCACTCAGCTCAGAGAATGTCTTTGTGCCAAGGCCACAGCCTGTGGCAGTTTTCCTAGTGACAGATGAGCATGTCAACATGTTTGTGTGTGTACGTGTGTGTGGTAAAACAATAGGCCTTGTAAGCTGTGTGAATTGTGCAATTATGAACCAAACTGCCAGGTTATCTAGTAACCAATCCGCCGACATAATGATTAGACATGGTAACACACATACACCTCTCGGCTCAAGCTTTTTGTCAAAGACTTTGGTACACACACGTGAACTAAAACACCCATCAAGACACATTAATGGGCAAATAAACATGCTAGAATATCCTTATTTTTTCTCAGAAGAATTATCCTCAACTGTATAGCACAAAACAAGAAAACAATAAATGATGAGCTCCACCAAAACAGAACTGCGACATGTGGATCTAAATCTGTCCATCCTGTCTCCAGGCCTGTTGGCAAAGGGCAGCTCAGCTGTAGCAGGCAGATTGTGTGAACAACGGACTATGAACATCTCTCCACAGGCCACACCAAGGTGTCTAATCCAGGAAACACTGTGAACACACACCCTGTGGGCTCCCACAGTAAACTGCATAGCCTACAAACCCAGAACACACTGCAACAAATCTTTCATCTTAACAAGCCAGGTTTGCTGTTATTCAGTTAATCCTAATGAATCTTAATTATAAAAATCATTTAAAAATCTTCTGATACAGAGCAATTTCTTTCAAGACTTCTTTAAGGCTGTATCAGAGACCGAATGATTTGTGTATCTCTGCACAAGTATGTGTGGTAAGGGTGGGATTTCGGAGCATTTAGCTAAACCTAAAGCCATGCACAAGTTTTATTTATTAATTAATTTGCCAGTATTACCAAACAGTAACCAAACTGCAAAGATTAAAGTGCAAAATTCAAAACCTGATGAAATGACGTGACAAGTTACTTGTTTGTTTGTTTTTTATCTCAGAGAATTCCTGCACATCCAGTAGTGGAGTGAATGCTTGATTTTTTTAAAAATTTTTTTAAAGTATAGGAAAAACCTGCTGTGATGAATTTATAGATAATTTGTTTACACATTTCAGCTTTACCTGAAGAAATATTGCCAGTTCGCCTAAGAGTGCGTCTGCTGTCCAGCACCTGTCATAACGGCTGAGTGTCACCCACGTCACAGGGTGTTGCGAAATGACAGCTCCCCATGTCTGCAAAGATGAAGCCTCGGGACGAGGAAGAAAAAAAAAAAAAAAAAAAAAACTGGACGGATCGAAATTTCATCCTCCCAAGTATATCAAAGTGACTCCTGTCAGCATTGCATCAAAGCGGAGAAACAGGAACTGTTCATTTTTACAGCTCAGAGTTGGACTGTGGAGGGTGTTTTCTAGGGGGGGAAACAGGCCGGGAAGGTGAGCACCGTAAATCATTTTAGGTGACTTAATGGAAAAATGATGACAATGAAAAGCACCTTGTCAACCATTGCCCATTTGGATTTATGACAGCAGAGTCAAAATAAGGCTGTGACGGAGGGTTAAGTTGAAGGGAGACTTGAGACAAAGATAAGAGTGATTTTCAGAGATGGAGCTTCCTGGTGTCGGAGGCAAAAACGTCTGTGTGACACTGTGAGTGTGCTGTTAGTGTGTTGTCTGCATGGTGCAACACACGGTAACACCTGTGATTTCATCTTACGCCTTGTGAGGAAACCTGATACATCATTTGCTTTTTGTTTTTTTTTTGTTGTTGTTGTTTTGGTTTTTTTTACTAAGTGCAGACAACACTGGTAAAAATGCTAATCTGAGTCTTTAATTTGGATGTATCCGTCAACAAAAATCCCACGTGAGCAGAAACTACTGCAAACGTGCATTAATTAAAAATACGCAACAGTTTATGAATGACTGAAATGAAAACTAAAATCTACTGATGACTATTTTACTAGTAAAGAAAAAAAATATAACAAGCAAAAAATATGATCAGAACGTAACATAAAACAACACCGACAGTCACCATGGGGCAAGCCTTTTTACCTAAGCAGTCTGGATAAACAAGTGTGTGTGTCTTTGCTCGTACAGGCCTACAGTGCTACAAGATACAGAGATACGACTTGTGCAGCGATGACAAATATAAGGGGCTTGAGGCTAAAAGAATCCAAGGCAACCAAAATCTGTTTTTGTCCCAGGGCCAAACCCTGCACTGCACTGTGGGCCACTTCTGATTTCAGCACTAGCTGGTGTAACGCAACCAGCCATGCATTAGCATTGGCCCTCCAGTTAGAGCAGGCTCTTAGGATCCTGTCACCCGAACTTATCATATACTCTCACAGCACACACACACACACAAACACACACACACACACACACACATACACATACACATACACATACACACACACACACGGAAAAAGCAGCTTGTTTGCTGCAGCGAGTATGCGCAGACCTTTATGCGATACATAAAGCTCCTTCACTGTGTCCGTGCTTCAGACAGGGAAAGAAACAAACACAGATGCACTCTGCCGGTCACACACACAGGAAACATAATTCAACACTGTTCAGACCAGTGAAAGCTCTCCAGAATCTCCACCAGTCAAACACACAGTGGCTGTTAACACTGGCAGCAAGGACGTCCCTCTACACAACATAAAAGACTGAATCTTCCTGTTAAAGCAGCCGGCCTATCTCCCTCGCCGCTTAGAGGGGGGCCCGAGCTAGCATACAAAGTTCAACAACTGTGAAGAAGGAACTATTAAAGAGGACACACAAAGCAGTGACCTTGACTGACAAGTGCTCTTCATTCTGGCCATAAACAGCAGTGGGGCCTGATAAGTGTTCATCGGTGCGGGGAGTAATGACCTATCCGTCAGCAGTGGTTGGGCTGTGTGAGGTAGTATAAATGGAACATACATAATGTACAGCAATAATACCAGCACGCTCACAGCCTAATGTATTATCATTATTCTTGAGGACCAGGGTTTTTTCTCCCCCTCCCCTAACCCTGTGTAGTGCGCCTCAGCACGGCGGGTAAATGCCTCCCGGCCACGATAATTTCATTCTAATCTTTGTTCCATTATAATTTTCATGGTCAAAAATACACCAGGAAGCAACACCACGTTTCTATCAAGGGCTAAACAGAACACAGGCCATAACTGGAGGTTTTATGCGACTGTATAACCGCCCGTTCTTAGCGCACCAGTCAATTTATGATAAGAATGGAAAGAGCTGTAAATTTATGTGCGATGGCCCATCTCAAACAACATCATTACGGGTCGAACCAGCCTCCGATAGGGCAGCGGTGTATCCATATTCAACAGGACAATCACAAAATTCTAGGCAATAATTATTTGAAAAAAAGATTAAAATATAAAAAGAATGAAATTTTACTGCAAAGTTGAACACAGTTTATGAAAAAAAAGGCACCCATGTAAAAAAAATGGCCAAACAAGAACTAAATTATTCAAATTAACAGTAATAACTGAACGCAGAACTTATATGAACATGCTGTAATACATACTGTATGAATCACTGGCTAGTATCTCAATGTGCTTGAATGTCATTTAGTCATTTACAGAAGGGGGGGGGGGGGTTACAACAGGGACAGACAGTCTCTATGCCACAGTATTTGACTCACTTTTGTGTCTGAGATAAACAGCCAGCAGTTTGTTCTGCGTGTCTGGACTAGACTTAAACCGTTTGAACTAAACAGGTAAGATCTCCACTGGATATTTAGTCGGGATGCTCTGATCCAGCATTTTCTCTTCTGATACCACTTCCAGTACCTTAAAGCAATAGTTTGACATTTTGAGAAATAAAATTTTTTCTGTCCAAAAATACTTCTGGTTGCTGGGTAACCTCACGGTGATGATAAGACTTCAGGAACCTGCCAAGAACTAGTCCTGTACATAATCCCTGTAAAACCACAACTTGTTGTTTTTGAACTTCGATTTTTGCATGGATTACAACAAACTCAACATGATAATTAGTGAGCTTTAGAGGTGTTGGTACTCAGATTCTGTTACCTTCGGATGGCTGCAGGCTATCTCCAGGCTTTATACTGGCTGTAGCTTCATGTTTACCAGACATATATCAGTGGTATTGATCTAACTCTTGGCAAGAAAGCAAATAGGCAAAGCAAATAATTTTCCAAAGTGTCTAACTATTACTCCAAGTATCTACCAGGAATTAGAGCTTTCTTTTTCCTCATGTTCAAAATCTGTAAACCAACACTACATGAGATTATTTTTATATCAGATAACATTGGGTAAGAGATTAATGTGGTGCTAAAAACTGAGTTGGTGGCCCACTGTGACTTAATAAATGTAACCGATAGCGGGATTTTATAATGACATTTACAAAAAAACCTCAATGAATAAAGTCAATAATGGTCCCGATAACAATCCGACAGATTGGAGCATCCCCGATCTGTAGCCAAAGTTAAGAAGCACAAACCTGTTGGTCAGGAGTCAAATCGCAGTGTTGGACTATAATACTCAGTTACAGTTCTTATAACAGAGCAGACTGAGTTCAGGAAATTATATCACCAGTCTTATTTTGTTTTTTTGGGTGGGTTTTTTTGTAGCTGAATTTTAAAATCCACCCACCATAACTGAAAACTTCCCCTACAACCCACAAACATACACACAATACATAAAAAGGGCTTTACACACACACAGGAAAAAAAAAAAAAATCACATCCCAAAATACTACAGTTCAGTCTGGAACCTATACTGGTTGTGTTGAGAGTAATCATGTAACACCATTAATTAACAGGCATTTCAGAGACCTCCCACACACATACTGCATTAAAACTCACAGCCAGTGTCCTTCTCCAAAACTCATCTCTGCTCTACAGAAACAAGTATATGCAGTGCAACTATACAAACCAACCGTCTAATATTAACACATACTGCATATTGTAGAAATGTAGTTTTGGATATTGAAATAAAATCCATTAGGAATATAGAAATAGTAGTGCTGCAATTCATGGAAATGAGATTTTACTGTATTTAAAAAGCATCCTTGCTCACTGTAATAAAACTGTAGTAGCAGATGTTTAGAGATGAGATCATTTTCGTGACATATGAATATTCAGGCCTAATCTGAATGTTGTGAATATTGCGTGCATGCCCGTCTTCCCTCTCGCAGGTATCCCTACAGAGCAGAGGAAAAATGAAGGATGCCTCCAAAGCTTGAAGACAGTAATCTCCCCTGTGGAGGTCAAATCTAACATGGCAGGTTAGTGTCTGTGGAGATTGACAGCCTGGAGAAATACTGCTGCCAGGCACCCACAACACACAGTGACAGTAAACACCTCCCAGGAAAAAGGCTGGTTACCAAGCCTTATAGAGCAACTGTCAGAGGGCGCCTGCCGTCAGAGCTGCTGCCGACTTCACACTGACAGACTCTGTCAACCTATCTCTATCATATCGAAACCATCTCAATCATGTGAACAGCAAGATTGCCCGAGATGTATACGGAGCTATCCTGCTCACATCTTCATCAGAGGAGATAGATTTTAAAATTGACTCATTGGAAGTAAATTTTAAAGCAAAAATGGCAAGATCCAGCTTCTCAAATGTGAATATTTGCGAGCTTTCAACATCTCTTATAATAGTGAACTGAATATCTTTGAGTTTTGGATTGTTGGGCAGACAAAACAAGACATTTTAAGACATCACAATGGGCTCTGGGATCTTGTGATGGGTATTTTCTATGATTTACTGACATTCTATAGGTCAGGTAATTAATCAATTAATAGAGAAAATATATAAAATGTGTGAGCATTTCGTCTTTAGACTGTAGTTGTGTAAATTCTTTAAAGAATACACTTTCTTGTACCATTACATTAAAAAAGTATTGTTTATGAATACATACAGCTGAAAATTAGACTTTAATCTACTGTATGTTGTTTACTGTGGCTGTATAGACATTGTAATGCAGTACAGCAGACCACTAATTGCATGAAATATGTTATCTTACAGGCTTGTGCTGTCTGCCTTTCATAAACAAAGGCTGGCAGATCATGCCCTCAACCAGTGACCCTGCTGTGAGCATATGCACTAATGCAAGGTCACACTGGAGACTGGCCACATGAGGAGAAAACAGCCAGCCAATTTGCCTTGTGAGTCCAACACAGACACAATCTACTGATGTAGTCAGAATGCCCTACAATAAAATGTCAGTGTGTTAAACAGAACCCCCTCTTTTCATTAGCGGCTCTAATAAATGGCGCTTCGATAAAATAGAGGATTCCCTTTTATGTCCGGGAGAGGAGAAAATGATGAGGGGATATCACTGCCAAAAATCTGTTGTACGCTCAATGTCAAGGAGGCTCCGTTGGCTCCCACAGTGCTCAGCTGTGTGTAAAAGCATGGCAGCCTCTGATTTTCATAATGGCAGGTGGCCATCTTTAAATCAGATCTACATACAATACTAGCCATAAACCACAGTGGCTGCTACATTTCAACCTCCTAATTACATTTATAGACTTCTAGTCTGCAACAGCAAATACACACTGAGAGAAACATAAAGCTGCTCAAATATTGTTTTTCAACATAATGAGGAAACGCTTTTAAGGAAAGTATCCGCAAAATATCAAAATGTTCATATCGAACCCATCTGCAAAAAGTTGACTCAATGTATTCCATTTGTTTTCCCTACAATATCTGCATAATTCATATTCTTATAGTTATGTTTAGGCACTCAAGCACTTGGTTAAGGTTAGATAAAGATCATGTTCTTGGTTAAATAATAGAAAACACTGTCTTGAAGCTTGAGATAGGAAGTATATAGTTTCAATATAATATAGTTAGAAATCCATCTTTGGGTTTTCAACATTTTAAGACATCACAACGGGCTCCGGGAGCTTGTGATGGACATTTTCTGTGATTTAAACAAAACCATGATTAAAACCACATTAGGGTTGATAGACCTTCTGTGTCCCATTAAACACATTACGGAAAACAAACTAGTAGTATATAAATTACATTTCTGGGTGACAGGGTTGCACATGTAGAAAGATGCCTGGTGCAGATGACAATGCAAAGCAGATTTTTGCTCTAAAAATATGGCACTCCCTTACAGTCAAAATAATAACTAAACCTAGCATAAGTAGCAAAGATATATAATATGAGCATAAACATGCGCTGTATTGCTGTAAAATGTTAAGACTATGGAAGTCATCTACTAAGGCTCTGATTGGTCTGATTAATTTCTGAGGGTGGGTGTTGATGGCAGAATGCTATGATGGGGGGTGGGGGGGTGATGGAGGTTATGAGGGGGGTTATGGGTAGAAGAGACAGTAAAGACTGGCAGACCTATAGCCTGACGCCGTTCCCCTCATCCTCTGCTTGCCCTTTGTCATGCACCCTCCTCACCTCCAGAGCTGTCACTGGCTTGTCAGAACCAATCACAGGATGCCATGCTGTCTGCCAGCCATGTACCAGTTTGGACAGGATGACATCAAATTTCTGGTGCTATGTGTCAAGGACCATATGAAAACAGATGTCCTCATTACTGGGTCGCCCGTGCTTTAAAAATACAATGTGCTCACCTTTCTCAGAAAGTTTAATGAGCGATCTTTTTTCCATTTTCAAGTAAACTGTCTAGGTAGGTATATCAGTGGGAAAAATCTATATTAGTCATCTGTGAAACATGATTTTTTTTTTTTTAAATAATGACATTAGCACAGAAAGTTTTGCAATCCAAAAGCCATATAAAAACAGCAAACTAAAATCTAGCCAAAGCCTGCTCACAGTGTGATAAAACAGTGACATGTCCAAGCCTGGTGTTATGCATATATGAGGCCCTCTGAGATCCAGCATGACAAAAGTAACTTTATTGAATGGGACAGATCGCTGCTTGTCTGACTGACTTAATCTGTTTGATTGAGCAACGGGACGCCTTCGGCTTCACAAGTCCTTCAAAGGCCGCAGATTCTGCAAGTGTGAAAAAAGAGGGAGGAAAAAAGGAAAAGAGAAAAATCCCCCCCCCCCCACTCACCCACACCCCCCACTCACCCACACCCCCCACACCCCTACTACTGCAATAGTCACACACACACACACAATTCACACAGCAGCTTTTGGAGGTTTTATTTATTAGTTTTAAACATCTTATTCATTGCCCTACCACCCAAGCCCTTTCAGGTCATCAGCCTTTAACAAAGACCGCAAGACTGGAAAATCTGTCAACTGTCAGAGTCATTGATTAGAAGCAGGACTCTGGGCGGATGATGAGGCTTCATTGAAGCCGGGCCGTTGAAGTAATAAAGGGCTAAAAGAGTTTGAAGAGTTTGTCGCCGACAATGCCACTGCTGCAGCAATTTTCCTCTAGTCTCAAAAGCATGCCGCATTACAGAGCCATACATTCATTTGCTCATGCTTCACGATCTTATTATGGGGATCTAACTTTCCACTCCACCCCCTTTTTTTCACCAGGCTGTCCTCACACAAAAGCAGACTTCAGCTATCATTGTGCTTGATCTGAATTTTATTTAGAGCTCCATATGCTTCTCCAGCCTACTCTCAAAGCCTGGTGTTGATGCTTGGCCTCTCTTGGCCCGTTAACCATTAAAAGAGGGGCCATTCTGTCACCGCACGGCCTATTGTGGGCCTCCGAGGTTAAGAGACAAAAGTGTGAGATCATGAATGAGTGCTTGGCAGTCTATTGGAGGTTTCCATCAACACAATTGAAATGAGAACGTGCACCTGATGCAATTCAAGCATCTATTTTCAAAGAGAAAAGGGGGTGACTTTGTTTGTTGGAGTGGCCTCATTAAATAAAAAGGGGTATTGTTCACTTTCAAGCTATTGGCACACTGATCTTCAACATCTCAGCAAAGAAAAGAGACATCATGTTGCGCATATGGGATTTTCATATGGTGTCTTTCCTACACAAAGTGCAGCTAACTACCTAACCAGACTTCCTGGCCACTCTTAGTACCCAGACAGGCAGTCAGATACACATGAGACCACAGAGGAGCTGGATGAAACCCCAGGGATACTCATACCTCACAGCAAGGAGCAGGCTACAGCATTACCCCTCTACCATCTCCAGGGGCCCTCCTCTGAACACGCATTTCCCCTGCACTTTCTCCCCTCGAAGTAGCCAAAGCTGTGTCTCTCACTCTCCAGGTCCCCCCTTAGTGACAATTTGTCCACATCAGAGAGCAGTCATCCCTAACGAGATCTGACTCGTGACACACAGATGGGGAGGGGCTGGGCACGGGCAGTGCTAGCGCTGGGTGCCTGCCTGCCCCGGGGCTACAGAAAAACGCCATGCTCAGACTGCCGTGTGAGAGAACACAACTGCTTTCTGCTAAGCTCTGCTTTACCACCATAAGCTCTACCAGCCCACAGCCCACATCGCTGTGCCATTACAGGGGAGTGGGATACAATGAGAGCAATAAAGCAAGTGTTTTTTAATTATATTTGGTATTAGACAACCAACTGAAATGTAACATACGGCTAAACAGTGAGAAATTATTTCAATATTTTGGGATTTCTTTCTTACCAGCATATCATTTGCCAAATGTGTGACATATGAAGGCTGTGAAATGAAAAAAAAAAAAAACACAAACTTGAATTCTTTGCCATACAACAAAAAACATCTGCTTTCACAGCTCTCATCACATTCTTCAAACAACAATAATAAACTGCAGAGGATAATGCATGCCACTTCATTAAACCATTCACAGCAAAAAAGACACTTTCTTAGCAGACAGTCACAATAAGACTGTGACTAAACAGCAAATCATGTGAGAAAAGCTTTGCGTTGTGACACAAAGAACAGACCTTATCAGCTCCTCGTCCATTCAGCTGTGGTGAATTACAAACACACATGAGAGGAGCTGGCCAAAATGTTCTTTGGAGCCTTTATGCAGCTTTTGGCCACAGTTGCTGACAAAGTCAATGACAGAAGTTTCACAAGTTTTGCAGAATATCATAAAAAAAAGAAGTTGTGTCGGACAAAAAAATATATACCCAACACAACAACTGAGCTAAATGATTGTGATACCAACCTGTATCTCTACACAAATCTTCATGATAATGGTATTTTATTGCTGACATATGTTGGTCTAGTGTCGGGTAGTATAAGACACACACACTGCACACTGTCTACCCCCCCCACACACACGGGTTGACCCCGTATCCTAAAAATCACAGCCTCTCTGTTCCGGTCAAGTGCATCAGCCAGGCAAATATATGCAATTAGGTCATGCTGGCCAGTGTGACCCAAACGGGTGATAACAGTCATTGTCAATATTAAATAAAAAGTAAATCCTTATTAGGGAAGAGGAAGGGAAAATTGTCCGAGGGAATCACCTTAATAAACAAGACAACAGATAAATAAACTGAGAGCAGGAGCACGCACTGTGCATGCTAAGAATTGAATTATCCTCCAGTGTGCTGCCAACCTTTAATTTAGAAATATAAAGGCATAATGTGGCCAGGAAATTATGTTTCAAGTGTGTAATATTCTGGAGGCCCCCCTTCACACACACACACACACACACACACACACCCATACAAACCTAAATGAAGGCACATACCTCCTTAAAAACCTACATTGCTTTATTTTTCACAGTTTATTTTCTTACTGTCGAAACGTCATCTGGCTCTAGAGTTTCTGCAGAACATGCGTCATCACCATGAAACCAAAATAAGAAATAGAAAAACATAGATTTAACTCTACCAGCCAATGTTTCCTCTCTATACACCTCTACCCTCCCTCTCCTCACAGTCTTTTTTTTCATGCTTCCACTCTCCTGCAGTACCTCAGCCCTGCTGGCTGCTCTCACCTCTCTCTCCTGGCCCTCTGGCCCTCATCCCTGGCTCTGGCTCCTGACAACCTCACCCACTGAGCTACAGATTGGCCGGCACACAATGCCCCAGATCCTCATTCACCAACACAATGCACTCACCGGCCGTACACCTTGCCTTCTCTTTAACTCTCTCCTACCACATCCCTTCTGTCCATTTCCTCATTTTTCTTTCCCTCTCATTCATTCTCGTCCCCCCATTTAATTTCCTCAAGCTCTCTCCAAGTCTATCTTCTGCTTCTCTGACTCTGTATTTCCTGGCAACTTGGTGGTGACTGGTGGGTCGACAACAGAAACCGTCTCCTGCCTTATTCCGGCGCAGGGCAGCATGAGCGGGACGAGCCAGAGCTCACAAAGCCACTGCCGAGCGAAACAAAGGTTGTGTGCTCCATCATTCAAACCGGGGCCACTCCGACAGCTGCCTCCGCCACGCTCACACTGACAAACGGCCAGAAAAACAGATGGTTTGTGCATTCATGACCAGTTTAGTGGAAGCCCAGGAGTCACCCCCATTCAAGGGGAGGGTTTTTGTCAGCTATTCCATAATAAAGCTTTTCAGTCTAGTAGAAAATTAGAAATGCATTTTAAAATTGTCCCTTAATTATTGAGGTCATCCCGGCCCCATGGAGAAGAGAGGAAAGAGCTGAGGCTCTGGCTTTGTGACACATGACTGATCTGAAAAGATGGTCTGCCTCATTTCACTTTTTAAATCCTGCCAACACATTAACATACATTTGTCAGTTGTTTCTGAAAAGCAGATGCATTGAACTTTGGAAGCCAACTATTCTCCTTGGGAAAAAAAAAAAAAGTTCATCATCTCAACAGCTGATCAATATTGGCATTGAAATTGTATACCTAACTGAAAATTAATTAAATAAAGACACAGATTAAAGACAAACCACATACATGCTGCCAGTGACTGAAACTCTGAAGCGTTTGTTTGTACGTCTGACGCTGTCAAACGCTGCTCTACTATTGTCAGGACTTTCTCACCTCCTGCCAATCACATACAGGCACATGTGCAGCATAATCAATAGCAGAGGAGCGTGTCTAACCCTCTGAATCATTCATCACCTCTGCATGGCCCAGGGAAAAGAGGCACTTCCTGGGTTCATGAACCTCTGTTTAAGTTATAAAATGCACAAAGTGACAACAGCAGTTGACACACAATCAGGCCACACAGACAGTCTATAAAATTCAGACAAGATAAATCAAAATATCACATATTAAAATGTTTAATATTTGGCGTTTTAACAACTTTATTCTTTGTTAATGTATGAATACGCAAAAAAAAAGCAATTAAATAAGACATATACAGGTATATGAGACTAAGTCAACCACAATAATGGTTTATGTCACATCATTAAAAGGAGCTTAGCGGTTGCTTTGAAGCAGTGAGGCGTGAACCATACTGGGCTTCTGAGCATCATCATCAAGCTCTTGGCAACACACCCCAAAAAGTCATTTCCAATTGTAACAGAAAGCATTCACCATGTTGCACTATATCATACACAATACTGTTCACACAAATTAGCTGGAGTGCCAGCCAAAGTGACACTGACTAAACTAAGTTTGTTTGTTCCCCGGTATTAAATTAGTTGCACATCTCCAAGTGCCCAGAGACAAGGCCCGAACAATGCAGTGAGAACGGCTGAGCAGATATGAATTAAAGATAACGCCAAGCCACCGCACGTCTGTCTCTGCTTGGAAACCATCTGGACATTCAATATTACATCCTTGTCTACACTTTTCACAGTGATCAGGATCAAAGTTTTTTGACAGGTCTTCATGATGCATCACACCCAGATGTGGTCGCTGACTGAACGCATTTGTTGAGGTCTCACTCTCGTTCGGAGCAGTCATGCAACGGCCTTAAAAGTTGTCTCTGAGAGAAGTCACAGCTGGAGCAGAGATAAGAGCCTTTTATGTCTTAATATCTGACAGAGACATCGAGTCCAGCTTATGTTGAACTAACCTCTCTAATTTTATCAGAAGAAAAGATCAAATCTAATAATATCTAAAGAAAGATTTTAAGTATAAGCTAGCAGCAATATTTTTTACAAAAACTGAAGGGAGATTGTTGTTCATTTCAATATATTTGTGATTTTAAACAGAAATGTGTGAAACAAAGTCAGACTGAAAAATTAACCTTATAAAATGTTACAAGTAGTATTTGATTTTGGTGTGTAATGTTTAAAGGGTTATTTTAAATGCATGTGAATGAAAGGGGTATTGTCACAGATGATTCCCCTTAAAGACCGTAAGCATATCTTAACCATTATGTGATCTAACATGTTGTGATCCTATTAATAATCATGTTGCTCAGCGTCATTGCACTGGACTGGTAAAGTCAAATTAACATAATCATTGTCATCATTAGCATAATTTCTGTGCTAGTTTGTCCGTGTTACTTACTGTAATGTATAGCACAATAGAGACACCCAACAGCATGTTACACACAGCGGATAATAGCAAACCACACATTCTTATTGACCTGTGAGAGACCCACACGGCTCACAGAATATAAACAAGGACACACACGACACCTTAGCACGCGCAGACACACATACACACACAAACACAGAGCTTTACACACACATATAATATGAAGCTGATTGTACTCTGACAGCTTCTGCTTTGTTTCCACTTAAGCACTGCCCTCCTCTGACTGTCCATGGAAGTGCATACACTCACACATAAGGCAACAACTACTTCTCATGACTGCTCCAAATCCTTATACTCTCCAAAGGCGACAATAACTTCAAGATTAGTTTTTTTTTTTTTTTTATCTAGAGTGCACACTCTAGTGGATGAGAGACCCCTCCCCATCCCGGCTCCAGCCCCCTATCCAGTGCCATTTGTTGTTGGACTGCACCCCTTTGGCAGGCGGAAGGAATCACTTCCTCAGAACATGATGTGGGAGTTGTTCAAAGATAGACGCTGACAGAAATCTGCTGCCGTTGCCAAAAGCGCTGGCATTTGTACGACACAAGCAGTGACTCTGAAACGGATGTGATTTGATCAAATAAATGTGACAAAGGTGTGAATTTGGACAAAAAATAGCAATAGGATTGAATAAATACAAGCTAGAGGTGGGTATAAACAACTTGGAAAATAAGTCACAGTATGTTGCTGCGAAAAAAAAACAAAATTATCTTATATTGGTGTTGCCAGCAGACCCTTTTGGTTAGATTTTTAGTGGTGGTGTTGTAATTTTAAGCTCAACCAGCTGGTAACTAGATGATACTAAAAGTTGTTCTTTAGCCAAAAGAAGACCATTTTTCTATCTCTTTTAAAAACTGTACAGCTAACTCTGGTAAACAAACTGCTCCTGTGAGATTCAAACCACAAACAGCGGCAGCATCTTCGCAAAAAGTAATTAAACTCCCGGTAGACTCTAATCAGCATTCATGAGTGGCATCAGCTCCTGGTATGATCTACAGTACAGGCCCTGTCAAGGTGATTTCTCACTGCTCACCAGCTCCTCCAACAGCTCTCACCATGGCCAACACACACACACACACACACACACACACACACACACACACACACACACACACACACACAAACACACACACACAGCTGTTGTGTGCTGGTCCCTCCCAAATTAATACCCACAAGTGAAACCATGACCTGCAGAAGGCAGCCCCGACCTGCCGTCCCAGAGCTTCTCAGTGGATCCACCCCTCCGAGCGTGTGGCGCTGTCTGTCTGCCCCCCTCTCTCTCCCTGCTCAAGACTGAACAAGGACAAGAGCAGCACAAGATAAATAAAATAACTTGAACCCAACTGATAAAGCGTCCTGGCCGAAATGTATATTGGCTAATTGGTGTATATGTCTGCCGATAAATGACAAGAAAATGAAGTACAGAAATGTCAAACAGTGTCATTGTTCTATAGTTTGCTAAACAGAGAGTAGTGACAAGTTTATTTTTTTAACCAGTAAACCTTCCTGCCCAGTACATGTTTTCAGTTGCAATTGTTAAAAAATAAATGAGGGGAACCTCATCAAAAAATGTATGTTAAGGGTTGTGTAAAAAGAACATATTATTGTATTTTTAAACTCTCAAATATCAATATCAGCCTTAAAAATACTGCATCAGGCGATAAAGATCATCACTGGCATTATACCTTCAAGCGTAGGTTTGTGTTTAAAAAAATATGTTGTTCCGCTTAACTTATATACTGTACATCATGGTATGATGATACTTATTTCCCCATTCACATCATTTATCCTTTTACGTTTACAAGAAGCTGTTGTGGTGGCCGGGAGCGATCGGTCAGCGGCAGGACCGCAGAGAGAAAAGCAGAAAGTGAAGAGACTCAAGGCCAGGGAGACAATAATGGACCTTGTCTGTACAGTCACCAAATGGCTACTGCTTGGTTAGCTGTAAGCTCCATTTTGGGACCTTTGGTTCCCATATTTAATTAAAAATCCATTATCACCTCTCAGCATAGTGAGCAGCACTTCAGCCCATACTATCCGGATCTGCACTCTTAATTAGTTTTAAATGGCTTAAACGCTCTTCGTGTAATCAGTCTTACAGCTCTCTAAAAAGGAGAAGTTAAGAAAGTGCTGCAAGTAGTTTAGATTCTTGTTAAAAAGTCTCCCACATCTGGAAAGGTGTAAACTAAAATCAGTGTTAAAACAAATAATTCTCAGACATAAGAGTGTATGTACATGCACTTTACCAGACCTTGTGGCAGACCTTGCAGACAAACTGTTGTTTAGGTGGAGCATTAATATTCAAAAGGTGATGCTGCCAAAGCACCTTGAGCAGATGCACACTGGCACACATTGATGGCCTAAGCGAGGAGCCGCAGGAGCAGCAGCAGCAGCAGCAGTGGAGAGGAAACAGTACAAGAGAGAGGTTGACACAAAAAAATAAATAATGGAGAGAAAGAAGATAAAATCAAAGATTGAGGTGAGGAAGGAACATGAGAGCTACCAAAAGACTGAAAGAGAAAAAAAAAAGAAGAGAGAGAAAGATGAGCTCTCCTTCACATCCCAGCGCCGCTCTCCTTCATTGTTACCTCACTGAATGCGGCCAGGTCCCAGCTCCCCTGGCAGAAACTAAGTGGCTTGCTGGCATATGGTGTAACCTCCATTTGAGTGCTAAAAGCTGGATATTGTTTTTGTGGAGCAGATGTTGGCGGGCATGGCAAAAGGCACAGCTGACTGGGCTGCACAGCTGGGAACGGTGTGTGTGACCCACATACAGGGGGAGCAGTAGTCAACTGAGAGCCACAACCTTAATGGAGAATGGAGAGACATGATATGAAGTTTGTCTCTCTATTGTCTATACATGCATAAAATGTGATTGCACAGATATTAGACAGATCAATCTCTGATGCTGCGCTCCCTATGAGTAGCGATTGTTGTAATATTTTTCTGTAGTGATGTAGGATGGAAGATTTGAGTCTAAATCGCTCACTCATGATGCTGTTCTATGCCTAAAATGTGTCCGAGGGAGTCTTGGTGTGAACACATAACCCCCAAATATTAAATATAATCAGACTCACAGATTAATAAGGCTTTGTTCCTGTGACCGTTTTAATTTGGGGAAATTTTGTTAGGCTAATCACAGTAGGATGGAAAAACAACCTCAGCTCTCTGTGTGTGCCTCTAAAAAACACAGAACCATCATGTTTTAAATTGGAATTAAATGAGCTTTCATGCCTAGATTTGAGCTAATGAAAATGAAACAAGGACACTTAAGAGTCCTGACCGATTTCCCAAACCCAGAAGTGTCCCGATGCCAAAAGTGGACAAATGAAGATTATGCTGAGATTATAATAAGGATGCCAAAGCCATTATCCAGTCTACTTTGACAAATGTTGTGCCTTTCTGTGAGCAGATGGGACCTAGAGTTTGGGTGGGGAAACAGGCAGAGTATCCTTCACCCAGTTGGCTAGAAAAGACCAGAATAAACGGCAAGCAGGGACACTGTCAAGACTCCCTAATATTGCATGTAATTTTGTGTCAGAGTGCTTATCTTCCTCAAATACATGAATTTTACTGTTTGATGAAAGCACAACAAATACTATAATACTCAGATATACCCTGAAATACCTGCTTATTCAGAGTCATTTCTATTTATCCCAAATTCTCCACCGTTTCAAGTCTGCTCACAGCTGTGATCATAAATTTTATGTGTATATTAAAAAGCCAATTTATAATGTTAACAGGACTCCAACTGTCTGTCTGCTCATCTGTCAATCAGCGCCAGCTCATGGCCAGAGATTGGGCAGAGCACTTTGGCTTCAGCTACTTAATTATGAGAGTGTTAAATGCCGTATGTTGTGAGCTGGGGCAAAACAAACTGACCAGAGGCTGCAATAAAGGCTGTTTCCCCTCGTGAAAAAGGATTAGAATAGCCTGTCACTCAGCGGGGTCATGTGGAGCAGAGGCACTACTTAAAAAGTCATTTAGAGAATTAAGATGTCCCCAGTTGGGTCTGCGATCAGTAGGAAAAAAAAAAGAAAAAAAAACAACATGCCAAATAAAACAGCAAATGAATACTCAACACAGCCTTGAGGCGACCACTGCCGGCCTGTCTCCTACAAACTACTTTGTTCGGAAGTTCTGTTTAATGCTGATCTCTCATGGAGGTCTCATTAATTAACAAGGTTTTCTTGACTGCACACTGATTAAATCCTCCCCTCAGAGGGAAAGGTAAAATGTGGGCAGCACCTTCATGTGCACTTTGCCAGTGGGAACCAACCTTCCGGTGGCGAGGTTTAACCGAATGCACCGAGGGCGTGCTGCTAATGTTAGAAAAACACTAATCTCCTGATAAAGACGATGCATATCTCAATATTTACAATGCAGATGTTCTATTTGAAGTTCGCCCCTGAGGAGAGTGAAACCGGAAAATCACCTGCAGCAGTGTGGGATGATAGAGACGAGATGAAAACAAGCTTCTCGCAAATTCATCCAGGGACAGTGCAGTAATTATCACACAATTACCTTTGATTACTGCTGTATGTAGATACTGCTGCATATATTATTGTTTTGAGCTCTTGGGCCAAACTCCTTGAGCACTTTCTGAGTGGCAGAACCGGTAAAAAATGAATTCAAAAATTGTTTTAGTTGACGTTAATCATTGCTTGATGGCGGCACCTGTATTCGCATCTCAAAAAAGTGGCACAACACTCATCATGTTGTCATCCACTGTTTCCGCTACCAGCATTACACCCTCGCGAGCTCCACCACTCAAGAGTAAAACAATCCATAATTCATACATTGAATGAATCAGATGAGGAAGGGTGCGAGGTTAAGTCGAAAGCTTCAGGGGTAGCGTGACTCACAACGTTTGCTTTGACAGTGGTTAGGTCAAGCAGCAACATTTAATCGTTATATCACTCTATTTGGCCGGGAAGGTGCATAATCTGAACAGGTTATAAAGATTATATCCAGGTTACTGAGCTCTGCTGCTGCTGCTGCTCTTCACAGAGGCTGGGAGGACAGATTGGATGGCGCTGCTTTGACAGAAGTTATGAATACAGATCGGACCTCATAACTGACAGGCCTTACTGATGGACGCTCGGGGGGCCCCGGAGACTGAGTGGATGATTTGACAGGGAGATCTAGAGACCTGCTACTACAGAATAGCTGGACAGTGGACAGGTGAGCACCAGCTGTTGAGTGAGTGTGTGTGTGTCCAGAAGATGTGTATGTATGGAAAAAATATCAGCGAGGCAAAGTTCCTACGATGATTATCATCAAAAATTAACTGAAAATTCATACATTGAACATCTGTTTCAGTTACACTGGAATGAAAAAAAGTTCTCTCCACAGTTTCAGCCTGTCAAAACTGAACAAATTTTAAAGTCTTTTCCTCCAGAAAAAATGATAATCTTGGTGTATTCATGAAGATTTAAATCCATGAAGCCATCCTGTTTTTCAAACAAGAAATATTTTCCTTCTTTCCAGCAGACCAAAGGAGAGATTCCTTATACTTTCCTTTTTCCTGAATCAAAGAGGCTACTTTTGACTTTTCGCTGATTATTTAGGTGTATTCTAATGTCTCTGTAGTGTCATTTTTATGTAGTTTCACTTAAATGTTTGGATGCTGTGCTGAGTTGAGTAATTAGACAAGTACAGTATATTGTATGGCATTAAATAAAAGCTACCTCATTTTTTACCCTTTTGAATGATCTTGTCCTGCCTTACTTCCCACACCGATATCCCATTAAATACAACTAATTACAGAATTAACATGCTCTTAAAATGCTACTTTACTGTGACTTTGCATCTAAAGAGGCTCATCAAAAATGTACAGGTAAGGTTTCCCTTGAATATGCAAACTAAACAGCGACACTACGTCTTGTTTTTTGCTCTAGATTTGCATTTTCCCGCTCATCAATCAATACTGCCCCATGTTGTATCTAAATGTGATCAAGTTGCTTGAAGTTTCTTCCATGAAGCCGGTATGTGTTGATGCGCTGTGGCAGTGCGCTGTGCTGAGAGTGACATGCTGATTCCCGAGCTTTTCTGTGAGTCAGTCCCACCCTTCCATCTCTGGAGCAGGCCTCAGCCCTCACGCCTCATATCAGCCTGACTTTGATGGACACATGCTCCCTCTGTGCTTGGCAGGACGTTCTTTTGAGGAAACTCGACAAAAACGGCAACAGGGATTGGGTCGACACAACCCGATGCCCCCCAGACCTCAACTTGCGAAAAACACACAGACATGCACTTATATGCTCAAACACACAAGCACAAACCTTTATTTTCACCGTTTGATGTTATTCATGTTGTCGTGATGAGCTCTGGAAAGACGGGCGCACTACGGAGTGTCTTCGCCTTTAAAACTTGTGATGAAACTGGATCGTTTGGATGATATCTGACAAAGAAAGCAGAATGACGATATAGTGGTTATTCATACAGTTTGACACCATAAGACCATAACTTGGATCAATTGTGTGCGTGAGACATAAATGCCAACACATCACCCTCAGTGCTAAAACTCTTTATACTCTTTATTCAGCATGGTGGCACACTTGACTGAAGCAAGGTCTACTCCTTCGCCCACAGACAAAGGGAGTCCTGCACTACGTCTGTGTCAGTCTGCTCATCCCATTATATCCACTCTGCTGCTCCCAGTCATCAGCTATGACGAGCCTTCACCTGAGTTGACAGGTGACTGTCCTGAGGCAGCGCGGAACCCAACAGGGGAGCCTTAACCTGCCAACTATCTGTCAGTCCCCCCAAAACCAGCTCTGTCATGTCATCTCCTCCACACCAATCACAGTGACACATCAAGTTTGTGTCAGGAAACAGTGTTGGAGATTACAATCTAATACAACATTGCCCTGAGCCACTGGGAGGACCAGGCAATTATTATGAGACAGAGATGATAATGTAAATGTTGGCAGGCCACATGCAAATAATTACAAATGGGATATTTCTTCCTAAAGCTTTAACTTTTGGTGTAATTGCTTGTGCAAAATGAAGGAGGGGTGAGGTCTCAAGAGTCTAGAACAAGGCTAAAATAGGATTCAATTAGTAAAGTATCATGTAAAGTTGTCCATCGCTCCCTTTAGTGAGTAAGGGAACATGAATATAACAGTCTAATTTTCCCATTTTGGCAAAAAAATCTAAACACAAGATCCATTTATTTGTGTTTCCTTCAGCTATATCTTGTCGCCTTGCTCAGCAGACGAAGCTGCTCAGTTGTCATGGACTTTGTGTAGTTTAGTATCACATGACGCAAGTATTAAATAAATATGTCACTTCATTATTTTCTTGTGTTTTGGTTATGGGGTCTGTCAGGTCATGAACAGTTTGTTAAACTAAGGCTTCTTAGGGACAACAACAAACTGTCTTGATAAATAAAATCTAATTGAGAAGTTTTCAAAGTGCTCAGACAAAATGGGGATTTGAACATCATCAATGCCATGACAAGAAAGCATTCTTCATGCGGTGAGGAAGATCATGTCGTATGATCAAAACCTCCAGAACAGCTACTAAAATGAACTTCAAGGTTAGATTATTTTGTCAACTGCTGTTTCCGAGGTCAAGAATGATCTTTGAACCTCGACTTTTAAGCCGACGGGGACGAGAATTCCTTGAAGATTGAACATTTGCAATTCTGTTATAATTGTGCAAATGTCATCTTATGAGGAACATCAGGTGATATGATCAAAATGTCCCACCTCCGATTTCACAAATGGACCTCATGAGTTTGCTGTGTCAACCAATTTGCAGATGTTTTGGTTGTGGGTCTATCAGGCAGTTTGTTAAAGGCTTCTTTCTTTTAACTATTTTTATTTAAGTTTCATTTAATAATCAGAAAAACAAACAAAAGTATGTCCTCTCCATCTAAACACTCATCAGGACTTTGCAGAGAGAGTCACACTCATGTCTTCCATTGTTGTGTTGTAAATCCAGCTTTAAAAATTACAAGTTAATTCCTTTGTTGTTCTCCCCTCCTGATTAGGCTGAGATTCATTTGTGCAATGGTAAAGGTTGCACTGACCTAGCCCTGTAATCGCAGATTTTTGAATGTTAGGAGGAGGGAAGCACTCTGTGCCATATGGCTAACGATCACAACAATAAATCAATTTCAGGCACCCAGTCATAATTTATCTGAGAAATTATGAATTTTCCCCATTCAGTTGTTTCTAGTTAGCAGTTGTGGCATTCCAGGACCTCATTTGAATCAGGCAATCAGGCAGAGTTTTAGGCAAATACAGAGGTTTTTACATGGGACTAATCATGAAGCATTGATTGATTGAAGCTCTGTTATCAGTGGACCCCCCGAACCCCCCCACCCCAAATATGTAAATGAGTAACCTTTAGGAGGGCTCCAAGTGGCAGCAGTGGCAGATGGGCAGTAACTGTAATGGGGTGGAGGTTGGCTTGAATAAATATCCCATGGTCTGGAACTTACCTCGTCTCTACAGCATCCAACTAGGCTCCATGACCGAGTCCACCACAAAGAAAGGTTAAGACTCCTGGAATCAAAGTCATGGAGAGTAGAGCTAATTAATCAATTAGTCAATTGATAGAAAACTCATCTGCAACAAGTCTGAATATTGATTAATCGCTAGTTGTAGCCATTTGTAAATTTTAAGCAAGTATACTTTTAAAGGTAAAATTTAAAAGTTAATTGGTTCCAGCTTCTCAAATGTGATTATTTGCTGGTTTTCTGATTTCAAGATTTTGGACTGTTGTTTGGACAAAAACAAGCAATTTAAATTTTGACATTTTATAGAGGAAATGAGTTGCAGCCCCAATGTAGAGATTCTTGCAATCTGTGCTGTACCAAGTCTGTGTATTATAAAAAATTACTGCATGTTACAGTGAAACATCACTTTTGCTCAAACTCAAACTAAAATCTAAATCATGTCTGCCTTCATAATCACAAACTTAAGCGACACCTCATAGGCACGAGTGATTATTCCTACCAATTTCCTGTAGTTTCATGTGTGAAAAATGTTTCAAAACCATAAACAAAGGATTTTGGATATTAAGTTGGAAAGTCCTCATGGATTTGAATGTACCATTGACTCAAACACTTAACGGAGAAAGGCAGCAGCAATGAGGCCCTTTTGTCTCTCCAGCCCAACTAGGGAATACACACAGGCGAAGGCATCAGTGTCATCTAATTGAAATCCTTCAGAGAGTGAAGAGGGAGAGGAGGAGAGAGAATAACCTGACACAGACGGACAGAGAAGGTGATGATGGGATGGAGACTAAAGAGAGGAAAACTCAGCTCATCCTGTTCTTGATCGGGGAAAGTAACAGCTCACAGAGCAAATAAATACACAGCAGCACAGACACAGATCCCACTGTGAGGCAGAGGTGGAAATGTCCATTTCCTCCCACAGCCTTAAATTAACATGACAGCCAGTAGCTTCTTGCTACCGCAAAAGTGAGTGATTAGTATTATCGTTTAAATTGTAATTTGGCAGTTAATTAAAGTGACCTTGGTTTCTATTGCTGCATCTGTAAACGGGCAACCAGAGTGCCGTTCTGTCTCTCAGCCGTCTGTGAGGCCGCTGTCACTGGGGCCCGTTACAGGATTAAGTCACCCCGGTGACAAAACCAAATTAAGCAGCTGTCACCGCCTACCTGCAGCTCGGAGCTTAAGATGATCAACTTATGACCGGTCGGGGAGCAGAGCCTTTCTCACTCTCCCATTATCATTTTGTAATTTATGATTAGTTTTAATCCTTTTTTTTTTTTTTTCTCCTCTCAGAGCGCCATTAAAAGCGAAATGTTAAGAGCGACTGCATGAAATCACTGGTACCACGCGTTAATGTGTGATGAAAAGTCTGTGACAACATCTTTAAAACCCAGTGGAGTGTGTTTAACAATTAGTTGTGTAGGTCTGAGTGTGGAAAATTTGTTCGCCGCATTCTCTGACTCAGATTAAAGCATGCAAAATGAATTATTTAACAGAAATGCTAATGTTTGAGATTGCTAGTGTATAACATTCTCTAAACATTCTAATCCTGAGGGAGAAATGGGATGCGACAGAGGTAAACTGAGATAACCTTCACAAGCTGCCACAGAGGAGGACTCTGCTCAGTCAACATTAAGATGTTATGATACATATTTCATACTATGATGTGGCATGGAAGGTAAAAATATACATACAGGATATGAATTATACACACATTCCCATCATCCTAAAAAGAAACATTGCAAACAATGTCTTGAATTGCTTTAATCCTGCATACTAAATTACTTCACTTTAAACATCCTATAGTCGGTAAATATTTCATCTTATGAGGACATTGGAAAAGAGAAAAAAAAGGAAGATATGAGACACACTGACAGTTATACATCAGTAATCAGTGATTGTTCATTTCAGGAATATCAGATAGAGTGTAGAAATTTAAATCTTTGGTGCGCTAATTTCCTCTCAACCCGCCTCGTCTAGTGCAGCGAATCATTTCTCCATTTCCCAGAATGTGATTAAATGACTCTATGAAAGGATGTCTTCACTTGTTGCACTCAGTCGCTCTATGTGTCGGTCATGTCCCTTATTAAAAGCCAAACATGTAATGTTGCTACATGTTGTTATGAAGTAGAGAGCAGTCCGAAAACATGTGGACAGTGACACATTTGTTGTTGTGCTGGTACTCCACTAATTGGAATTTAAATTAAACCAAAACTATTAACTGCTGAGTGTTCATTTTAGCGTGTTTGAATCAAAATCAGGTGAAAAATGTTGATTCCTTTTAAAGTATGCTAATTTCTTGTATAGTAACCAACTACATTAGGCCTTTTTCACAGCAGACATTCTGACTAGTCATAGCAGAAAAGGCTCAGGTATCACAAACAACATGAACAATGGCTCCATCCCATTCAAGTGTCCCAGTAAGCAATGATAATCAGCCAGCATGCACAATAAGAGCAGCAGCTAAATAGTTCAGCAACTATTAACTGTATTATTTACATCTGTGCTTTTCCTGCTGTGATATGTCAAAATGTCTATCATGAAAAATGTCTCTGAAAAACACCTGTGTAAGTGTGCAGGGCATTAAAAATAATACTCTCATGTTCACAACACGAGAGCGATGCGATGCTCTCCAAGTGCTCGCTCGTTCATCCCCTGTCCTCACAAACAAAGCAGAAGAACTGACCTCAAACTAACCAAAGACAGTTTGTAAATATAATTCATCGTCACAAACTCGCATCGCTTTCCAATATGTAGTTGAGACTGAAACAGGTGGCAGAATATGTGAGGGGAAGGGTGCAGATATTGTGTGTGTGTGTGTGTGTGTGCGTGTGTGTGTGTGTGTGTGTGTGTGTGTGTGTGTGTGTGTGTGTGTGTGTGTGTGTGTGTTGGGAGTGAGTGGGGGCATCACAACAAGCACTCATGATAAAACAGGCCTATACAGACTGACAGCAGGTAAATTATATGTCAGCGCGGTCTGCATTTCAATCCTTGCATATTTTCAATAGGCAACAATGAAAAGCCTCCCAGCATTCCTGCCTGCAAACAGACCGATTCAGCGCTAACTGTTTTTGATTAAAACGTCAATAAGGCTATGGGCTCCTTTCATCTCTTGGGCCCCAAGCTGTCTGTCTCCTCGCCCCCACCTACCCCCCCCACCAACGAGCGGGGTCCATCTCATGACATGGATGGCCATTTATCCACTCTGAGGATCGTGTCATGTAATAAGCCCCGTCTCCAGAGAGCATTTAGCCTGATAGGAAAAGCTGATTGGGACAAAAGGCCCCTGAATCTCATTCTGGCTCCCGCGGTGGCAGGTGACTGTTGAGGTAAACACATTTCTCTGGAGGGCGGGGGGGGGGGAAGCATGAGCAGAGATGGAGTACCAGACAGACAATGGAAGCAGTGTGAAAGCTGCTCAAAAACTTGTGCTCAACTGTGGAAGGAACAAACGCCCATTTGTCACCATAATTACCAGTAGAAATGCTAGCTCTAACATTAATCTACCACACTAATGTACATGTAGGTGGTTCTGATTCACTATTTCAGTGCTTAACACATAAAAATAAACTTTTAAACAGCAGAGACTTCATAAGAGATGGATGGATATGACTCTCTTCTGCTCACGTGGACTTAAAAAAAAAAAGACATGAACTGGTATCATAAACAATTGGACCTTTAGATTTGAACACTTACCCAAAACAGGCACATGAGGCTGCTGTCTTGTTTGGCTTTGTTTGTTTGAGCCTGAGAGAAACAGAGAGGAGAAGGCAGGATGGTCAGAGCGAGCGGCAGCTGTATCCACAGATGCTCATGTAAAAACATCCTTATTCACATGTTCCCCTCCACTTGTTTGTTTCCTGGTAATTTAGCCCTTCAGCACATGAAAAAAAAAACCCTGCTTTGTTTTCATACTAACAAGGCAATTAGCAATCATTACACATTTCTACTCTGGGTTGCCTACAGGCGGGTATTGGTAATGATTTTAACCAACTGATATCTAATCTCTCAGATGTGCATGTGTGCATCTGTATGTTTTTAAAAAGAGAAATACACACAGAAGTTAAAATCCAGGACCACCAGTGTATTTTTCTGCAAACATTAACACTGACCCATCTCCTCTACTGTATGATAGTATGATAGTGGTGTATAATAGATGTGCACGTCCTGAGTAGGGACAAGTGCGGGGCAAGTGTGGGAGGTACAGCCATGAGGTGGAAATTGGAGCAGACAGGAGGCATTGACACCAAAAGAGCTGTAAACGGTGCTCCTGGCTCCCCAAGGACAGTCTGTCACGCTGTGATCACTGATAACACCGCCAGGAGAGCGAGACCAGAGGGAGGGAAGGAGGATGGGGGGGGTCCCACAAAAAAGGAAAAAAGAAAAAAGGTAACATAACTACACCTAAAACAGCAGGAGTTTCACCTCAGGGAGTGAGATCCAAAGCAACTACCAAAACAAGCAGCTAGCTTATACCATACTTGTGGTTAGAGTTTGAACCAATTGCAACATTAGAGATCATCAACTGACTAAGTGGGTGAAGCTGCAGGTTCAGTAAGTATTCTTCCGTAAATTCATTAAACTGTCAGCCTAATTATTACCTCATTAAATTACAGTGCACAACTCTAAAAAAAAAAAAAAAAAAGCTGGCTGTCCCTCAGCCAAATGTAACACGACATCAAAGAAGATTCAACAACATTTTCAGATATTCTGCTAACAGACAAACAATCAGGACCGAAACAATATACAGGTAACACGAATTAATATCCATCTCTTCCTGCTTGCAGATCGTAGAACTTAAGAAATTCAAGTAACCATCACTTTTTATACCAGAATAATAGTTATTCAAATCAGATCCATCTCCTGCACTACAGCACAATCACAATGAGATAAATATAGGTCTGGCAATGTGAACCAATATGCACTGCTTATAATTTATGATAAAATGCATAATCTCGAGTATAACACTTCGCAGTGGCACAAAAATCCACCAACATCCAACAAATGTTTTCCTTTTCTAACCATCACAAAACAGACACATCGTCTGCTTTCCTTCATGCTTGTGATCGCCTGCTCTTTAGGCTCTGTGTCCTCATTTCATATGCAGGTTCATCTGGCTTGGGACAGCGTGGCCCTCACTGCAGAGAGGCCCAACAGAGTCCCCAGAGCCAGGCCCTCTGTTCGGGGTCCCCGGGGGCAAACCCCCTACCCTGCTTACCTGCTTCAGTTCATATGAGCGGCTATGGCCACCATATGTGAAGCTGTAGGAAAGCAGATGCTGTTTTTCCATTTGTGAAATCAAGTTTTTGGAAAGCAGTCAGCATTTTGATGGCCAGAGTCAAGTCAGTCAGTGAGTGTAAAGGGGAGAGGGCGGTCAAGAGGCAGCAGGCTCCATCATACTGTGTTGTATTGTGCGCTAACGCTGCAAGGTCTGGAATGAAAGTCTGATCATCACTGTGAGGATATGCTGATCTCGCAAGGCAGCGGCATAGCATTAGTTTAATGGCTCGCACTGTATTTACACTTGCATGAGCCACTCAAGTACATAGTGTACAATGACACACACACACACACACACACACACACACACACACAGTCCCGATGTGGACCTGTCTGTAGCAGAGCAGTTCCTTTGTCAGTCATCTGCTGATGCTGATAGACAATACGGGGGTGAGGATGCGTGTCAGAAAGAGAACAGCCTGAATGAAATGACAGACTCCCTCTCGTCGTCCCTCTCCTCTACAGCCTCCACCTCTCACTGCCCCCCACCCTCCACCGCACATCTCACCCACATCAAGCCCTGGGAAGCCATGACAAGCCTGCTGTCAGTCATACACACACTGACAGGATGGAGAGGACAGCAGCATACACATCTCCACATGTTAGTGCAGCACAGCACCGAACTCCCTTTGAAACTCTTTCTCTTACATACGCAGCAGGTACAGTCGTGCTGTTACACGGTGACACTGCTGATATGACCAAACATTTACAGCAACAGAGGAGACAACATCAACAATTATTACATAAAACTCTGGCAATTTCATTGTTTCCAATGGTTGATCAACAGTATTAAAGCAATAGTCCTTAAAGCAAATCGATGGATTATGTTCTGATTTGGGGGAATAATAATATTACAATTAAAGTAGTGCTGAGTTGAAGTTTGAAAGGTTAGATTTCACACAATTATGTGTCAAGGCGCTGAAAAACCGCAGCCACCAGCTCCCTCCTGGCGACAAATTTCATTAACAAACCTGATGTATACAGCACACACAGCCACAGTTCAAATGGAGGACATAAATTTCAGCCCGTGGGGTACTGCAGTCACATTACAACTAATCAACCGCTCTCCTTATACCCTTCTTGGAAAAAAAAAAAAATCTTCTTCTGTTCAGATGGGTGGGGGAGATAAAGGAAAATATGATGCTTTATTTCTAATCAGCATAAATTACTGGCATCCATCAGGTGAGGCTCAAATTAAAATCCTCATCTGACAAAGCAATGGGAACTGTGTGAGCTCACTCATGAATCAGTGTGATTTAATCCAATCATATAAGACCCCAAAGCCAAACTTTCTACGCAGGATCAACCCATTTGCCCTTCTTCACATTTCCTTCATTAAGTCTTAAAGGGAACGTTTGGTTCTGAGGTTCAACCGGGTTCAAGCCTGCTGTCATGTTTGTGTGACCCACCAGAATTTCAGCAAGGCCAAAGAAACCACAATCTCGTCATCCTTCCCAAGAACCTTGACCATGTTTGTATCGGTATCATGTTAGACTTGTAAAAGATGTGCATGTCACTCTATTGTTATTGTTTGTCATATCATTGACTTAATCCCACTGGTGACTGCATGAACTAGCTGAATTTACTGCAATAATTTACTGTTACAGGAGTGATAGGCAAACTGAAAAAGCTGCATTCCCCAGAACAACATATAGCATGTGACACACCAGACAGGGCCTTTTTCTGTAGTGTGTCTGTTAGCATTAGCATTCTTCTTACCAGATAAATGTACCATTGCCAGGTTGGAGGGTCAGTGTTACACCAAATTCTGTGACCCAAACAGGAATTTCAGCTATACTGCCACAACAACATAGTCCTACGGTATTTAGAAAGGGTCACAAACTTTCTAAGGCTAAGTGAGTTTGGGTTTGTTTAACACCAAATTCCCTCCAACACTGCTCAGTTAGACCTAAAAATGCTTACCTATTCCCTTCAACACTGCTCCTACTCTGATGTCCAGTGTGCTTCCACTGCAAGTCTGTGTTTCAGATGCCACCAACACAGCTTCACTGCACAGGAAGGCTAATATTTCAACATACATACATTTAGGATACAGGCTCCAAATTTCAATCCAAACAACAGTTCAAAATGTCCGCCGAAACTACGATGCATCAGTATGTCGCTCACCTGAGTTAATTGATAAACCCCGCCCACTGGCAGTCAGGCTTCTTCTTCTTCTTCTTCTTCTTCTTCTTCTTCTTCTTCTTCTTCTTCTTCTTTTGAATTTATTGGCGGTTGGCAAACCAGCTTAAAGCTGCATTACCACCATCTACTGGTCTGAAGTGTAGAGCAGCAGATTGGCAGACAAAAAACCCCAAAACGTTAAAAAAAAAAAAAAACTATTAAATTCTCGACTAAACCTGTTTCTTTTAAGTATTTAATTAGGTGATTAATTCCCTAATTCCAATACCAATATGGACCTCTTGAGTCTACAACTTATTTAAAGGGCTGCATCCTTCAAAGAGTCCCAGTTACTGCTTGCTGTTGCACAGATTTGGGGGACTGAAATGCAATTTCCAAAAGATAATTAGTTATTTTTTTGTATATGATCCGGTTGTGATCCTGGCTTTTGAGAATATTTTATTGAGGTTTTCTGTGTGCGCACTTGTTTTGTTGATCAAAAAATAGGCAAAAGAAGCACATTTGTTGAGTGACTAATGACAATACCAGTTTCCTTCTTTCCTCCTCATAGACACCAGGCCTACATTCCAGTAACACATGTTGAACAGATTCAGGGTGATTACAGAGGATGCATGATCCACAATTTAACCTATTTTATGAAGTGAAGATTGAGTCCTGTATCCTACTGTATCTTGAGAATAAGTGTCAGTCAGTCAAAATAGAAAAGGGAAGTCATAGCAAGTTAGGCTACATGTCTACCACTCAATCTCATAATACTGAAAATAATATTTGGGAAAACTAGATGTTTGTTCTTTGCAAGACCTCACTCAGAAGGCAACCAAATAGGACAGCAGTTCATATGTTAGATCCAATAGATGTGTAAGAGTGCACTTTAACTGTAGAATGTTATGTATTGTTTAAATATTTAAATATTTACATGACTTTGTGATAATTTTGTCTACAATATGTATTCAAAGATGGAAAGGTAGCTATAATCCATCCAAAAGATCAAAATTTACTGTAAACAAACAAAAGTTTTAGTTGTGGCCCAGCAGTTAGAGGGTTAAATCAGCAAAGACAAATGCACATTAACAGTAACAATATTTGATTAATAATAAGAATTATGATAAAAACAACCTTATTTTCTTTGTTCACAAAACTCTCAAAATGGTAAAGAAATAGTCTTTTTTCCTTCATTTACATTACATGTGTTTGCAGATGCCTTTGTCCAAAGTGCAACCCTCTCAGTTCTTCTTCTTCTTCTTCTTCTTCTTCTTCTTCTTCTTCTTCTTCTGTTTTCTCTGAAACCAGCAGAAATCACATTGTGGTTGAACTGGGTAGACCCAACGTACAATGTGTAACAGTCTGAATATGAAGTAGTGCATTAAAAGCTTAACAAATGGTTAAAAAAAATCAGCTCTAGTGCAGTGATCTCTGCTCTCACAGTTAATATATTGCCCAAATATAACCAATTCAATTTGGGGGATTTTTCTTAAGTACTATTATTTTAACCTTAAGTGGAATGACCACAGCCTTGATGTCCTTGCAGTACATCTCAGTAGCCACTGGTCACAGATTTAAGACTAGAGTCAAAAAGACAGCACGGTTATGAAACCTAAAAGCCACTTTACTGTTTTCAGTTCTACTTATGATACTAATTAGTGTAATTGATCTAATTATTAGTTAAAGTGCACATATTTAACATTTGTAAAAATGTTTAAAAGTGGATGATTAAGGACACTCTGAGACACCTCTATAAAACATGGGAGGTAAAGAGAGACTACAATGGAACTCGTCCAATTAATCAAATAAGTGTGGCAATTAACTAAGTGAGTGCTGAAGGGGTGCAGCGGAAGAGAGGACAATTGATTTTCTCTGAAAGTACTTACAGCCTCTCATTTCATTAGAACTAAAGAGTGAGCAGGAATCCAGATATAAAATGTACAATAAAAGTGCCTACAGCTGAATTAATAACATAAAGGAAGTATGGACACAGAGGAATGTTCAATATGAACTAAAGCACACTTTATAAAGCATAGGCAATATACAAATATAATTATTGACAACTCTTGTGAAAAGACTGATTGGGTTTGTTTTAGTCCAACCTAGACATAAATGTGGCTTCTCCTGCAAATGACATTATCCTGGGTTGATGCTGAACCTTGTGGCAGGGTGTTCAAAAAACAAGAAACACATCCAATCAGGACAGCCTTGGAAGCAGCTCTCCCTGCTTAGATTAGTTTTATTGAACAGATGGCGTTTCAATTTTGAACTTTTGCACTGGTGCAAAAAAAAAGAAAAAAAAGCTTGGAGAGTCAGGCTGTTTTTCTCACATCACTGACAGAAGCTGTGCATCAGATGAAGGGGATGTGTGAAATAGCATTCCCAAGCATTTCTGTCTCCATGCTCAGGACACAAACACTCAGATACAGACACGGTGCGGAGGCCGGACCATGCTGCTCCATCAGATGTTAAAACAAAAAATTTGCAAGGACCAGGAATTCAGTACGAGCTCTCCATTGAATGTACTGCTATTTTATAGTGATGGGTTGTATTATATACTGTATAATAATCTTGGTTTGTGTGTTTGTGTGTGTGTAAATGTGTAATTAAATAAAAAAGAGGCAAATCATGGGGGTCCTGTCATGTCAGAAATAGAGTACCAGTCACATATTTAATGTCTGTACCACCATCCGCTCCTATTGCCCCACATTAGCAGCATCATGTTCTCAATTTTCCCCCAGTAGCATTGCTAGTCCTGGCAGCCAGCTCGCCCACACCGGCACGAGTCGAGAGGACAACTGGAGAAAGATCACAGTTCAGGCTCAGTCAGACGGAAAATATGGAAATCAGGCGGTGGACGGACGGACCGCTGTGTGTTCCCCCTGTTTCAGCAAGCTGCCACAGTTTGACTGACAAACTGACTTTTTGAGGGGCTTGTGCCCATTCCAGTCAGAGTTTATTGAAGGTGATTTTGATCTCCTCCATGAGGCCACAGCAGTGGTGCTGCCATCTGTCACCTTGATTGCATGGCGGCCTCTCTAGGGGGAGCGCCATGGCTCCTGATCGTTTACAGATTGCGCTGCTTTCGCCTCCATAAGGGCCACATGCACAGGGCCAGATGGTGAGCATACACGCTTATTATGAGTCTTTATCTCTGTGCAGGAAGGAGTGGAACCATTAGGCCTCCCTCAGGATCTCCACTCCTCTCTGCAGCCATGCTGTTCCTCCACAAATACAGTCCTCTTCTTCAGCTGTCACTGGCCTACGACAGCACACACACACACACACACACACACACACACACACATACACACGGACACACACGCATAGCACACAGGACCACTTGTCAAAAAAACAAACACAGATCTACTCAGGGCATGTGATGGTTGTGTTAATACATCTGCATACACACACAGATATACACACACTAACACCTGTTTCTAATCCTGAATAATGGGAAAATATGGCATGTGGCAAAATGTTAGGTGGGGATGGGTGTCGGTGACATTTGTGGTCTTGGTAACACGCTGTCATGTAATAGACATTGTGATTTGATATGTGACATCTAGGATTACTGACACACAGTACATTGTCAATGTCACACCTTTATATAATTTGTTGACAGTATCCTGCAGGATCATGGCAAAGGCTATGTGTCCACATCGGCCAATTGATCAACACTTATAAATGCTTTTAAAGAGACATCAGTGTGTGTGTGCCTGGAGATTGTCATAATAAAATCATCAAAGCACAATGCTGTGCAACAGAGTCTGTGTGCACAAATGTCCAATCATGCATAAGGCTGATTCAAACAGATTCAGCTTGGTATGAGACATTGGCAGGAGGCTGTTGTCCCTATCCTTGACATATGTACTGCATGACCAGGAGGGTGAAGAGTATGTTCAGGATTAAAAACTGACATGTGTAACGTCACCACACATTTGTCATGCTCCTTTAGAATCCTAAAGTTCATTCACTTTAATGCCTGTGCGATTTTATAGGGAGCTGAAATGGAATTCATAATTATTCAGGCATTTACGGTGTAATGCCTTAATGAGCATTTACTAAGCTCTTCATGAGAGGTAATATCCCACTTGATCAGAGATTAACAAAGAGCATTTCAGAGCATGCTTTAATGCAAAAGGCTTAACTGCTCGAAGCATGGCTTCATTTCTCTCAATTACATCTAATCTAATGTTTGGATTCCCTCAGCAAAGATGCACTATTCATGCGCATAGCTGACCTAATGAGTGAAGAAACACTCCCTTGCATAAATAATCTCTCTTCACTGTAGCATATCAGCTGAAAAAAAAACAACATAATTCCTTTGTATGAGGGCTAGAAACCAAGTAAATCACTGCCTGTTTGTCAAAGGAATGTGTTGATGTCAATACAACACACAGTACGTACTCTATTGTCCTTTGCTGTCCCTGATTCTCTGTCCTGGGGCAATACAGCAATGTGCTGCACTTTTAGGACAACAGCCGGCTATCTGCGAGGGTGAGCCCCCTCGTCAGTCTCCAGCACAGTGCACAAACTGACATACTGTACGCCAGCCTGTGGTCACATTTCAGCTCAGGGCAAAGCGGAAACACTGCATGGCCACAGACTGCGGCATCACTTTGGTCAAACTCAGCCACGGCAACCTGAGAAGATACTGTAAATACATCTTAATATGTTATCTTTTTAAAAAAAAAAAAAAAAAAAAAAAACTGTTTAACCTACAGTAAAATGTGTTTGTCATCCCTAAGCTCTTGTCTGTAGAATAAGTATTACGCTTTAATCTATCTCAGTGATCTGCTGCAGTTTCATGTAAAAAATGAGTAAAGTCCATCACAGAGACAGTATCTGACTTGCTATTTGACCACACAGCACTGTGATGTCACCATACTAAACATGAAAATAATCACTCATGAAAGAAGGTCAGTGGAGCCTTTAGGGGGTGTACTATACTGAGCAGCACCTGAACTGGACCCAACTGCAGATCGGTGGGGTATCATGGAAAGTGCCATAAGCGCCTAGCTCCTCGCAGGCCTGTCACAGACTGAAGGTGTCACCCAGAAAACAGCAGTTAAATTAACCTCGGTGGGCTCCAACCAAATACAGCCTGCAGCATGCCAGCACAGTCCAACCGAGCCCCTTTCAATTTCTGCCTGGCCCACTGAAGTCCTGGTGAAACAACGCTGGGATGATATTAGAACACAGTGGTGAAGGATGGATAAACATTTGGTGAGTGTTACACAGAACTGATTACATTGCTTTGCTTTGGAGAGCCACGTAGCAGCGTCCTGCAGCCTTATGTATTTAAAGCAGATTGAGTATGGACTGATAAGTATTCTAATGACTTCTAAATTGCAGTATTAAGCACAGTCACATACTTGAGCTGTAGTGCTGTGGACACAGAAGTCAGCTTGCAGTTATGGTGCAGCATTTCTAGCTTCTAGGCCATGCTGAGGTGAAAAATCTGACATGAAACAACTAATTTTAAGATGAATAAGATCCATTCTATGTGAAAATAATAAAATTCACATTCCTCACAACGCATCTGTTTTAAAGGGGATTTGGTGGCCAAACTTCCATGTAATTGAAGAGGCTATGCTAGACCCCACCGGAGACATATCATCGGAGCACACCAGAGCTGAGTTACTTAGAGGAAGCTTCCTCTTGTTTGCCTTGGAATTAGCTCTGAGAGCACATACACACATACACACCCGTATCAGCACTCACATACACTCACTCTCAGCCTTTTTCACCCTTCTGCATCAATCTGTTCCCAAGCTGTTCCCACATTTTGGTGAATTTCCCAGGCTTATTCCTTGGCACAAGTGGATACTGGGGCTGATTACTTTAGCGTGAACCCATCATGTCTGCCCAGTGCCTGCAAAGCGTGCACGTTCAAAAAGCCAGCTACCTTTCTCTTTTCATCGCAGCTTATCAAAGAAATCTAAATGTTACACGTGCAAGGCTGAAAGGTACAACATTAACATCACTTTAGTGAACGTTTAAATAAACTGCACACACTTCCCAGTAGCAGCAAGATGCCACAACATCCACATCAGTGTTTAATAAGGAACAACCAGCAGCAACAAATCCAAACCTCATTAAAGAATATAAATTCAAAATCTATTCTGGCTCTCAATCCAATGCAGATTTTCTCCCTCTTTCTGTCTCATAAATTACAGTTCTGGTGCACTGTGCAAATATTACCAAGCTGTAAGACAGCTGTGCCCCATTAAAATGTGTTATGGTTGCTGATTTCCTACAGCACATGGTCATCTTGCCAAATCTACAGCCAGTAATTAGCGGAGATGAAATGTTTAATTGTGCCTTAATTTTGATAAAATTTATCTGTCACCCATCCTATAATCAGGCATTATGCTCACAAATCAACGTCAGCAGATTTAGGCAGGGAGACATCCACTAACCTGACAGACATGTCTAGATGTCACTGCCCTGCTCTCCCTGCTAAGAGCCCAGAAACAGGACGGTCTGTTAATACAGATGAGTGTACTGAGAGGGAAAGACAGAGGGTACCATATTACTATCACAGATAAAACAATGCATTCTATTAGTGATCACGCAAGAGGCTATACAGATTGATGTTGTAGTTTAGAAATAATAATCCAAGCTCTGAATGTGTGCAATATGAAAGAATGCAGATATTCAGTTTACTATAGTGAAACAAACAATGGCTGCGTGTGCAGTTTGTCTCCCTGTGAACAGACAGCACGATGGGAGCATGTGGGTGATCTTGTCAGAATCACAGGACAACAGGAAGAAAGCATTCTCTGACAGATGGATGACAGGAGCGCGGGAGTGGGAGAAGGTCAAGATGGGAGAGACACAAAGCCTTCCACGCTGACTGGTAGAGAGTGTGCAATTTCTCAGGGTGCTAAACCACGCAGTCTTGCCAAAGCACGGAAAGAGGCAGGTTGAGAGGGGCTGCTTGTGGCTCTCAGCAGTGACACCACTCTCCTGGGGGATACCGAGACTCAAGATGAGGCAGTGGAGAGGACCACTTATCAGCTCTGACAGCAAGAGGACGACTAAGGCAGAGAGTGATGGGTAATGTTAATATTGCAGATGTATAAACAGCTGGATTTCTGGGTAAACCGCTCAACCAAGTAAACATCCTTATTCTGCTTGAGCTTTGTTTAGTCTTGTGCATCGTTCTGTAAGATTTTGTATTATCTGATTCACAGTGATGCAAAAATACACTGAAGAGTCTCATTTGCTTTCAAATGTATCAACTTCTATAAATTTCTAACAATTTAAATAACATATTTTTAATTGTACAGTGAGAGCAACCTTGAACTAAAACAAAGCGTGTTTGTGAAATAGCATGCAGTAAGGACAGCAGCCGTTTTGCATATTTATGACTAATGTTGTCCCTGAGAGAAGCCGCCCCCTCCCTAGGGGCATTATGGGTGATTATTGTCATCTCAGTGCAGCCAGTTATTCACCAACATGCACCGCATAAAACACATCATTACAAAGGGCCGCAACAGGAAATGAGATGTGGGGCAGGGCTCCAGGAGCAGCCCTTTCTAATCACAATGGCCAACTGTCACCCTCTGCATCCGCTCGTCTGCCACAGCTTTAAGCAGCAGTGTGGAAGGATTTCACTGCAAACTTCTGAGTGGATCTGCAGTGGTAGGACATCCTGCAGAACATGTGGCACCCATGATAATTACGGCAGAATTAACACAGGCGGGTTTATGGCCCTTCTGCCGCCAGGAGATGGCTGCCAGATAGACAACAGGCCTCGTGTTTGAGCAGCATACTTGGGTCCAGACGCCCACCCGTCTCTAACACTTCTCACTACAACAACTGTTCTGGAGGAGAGGACCACTTTCAGCAGAGATGCCTGTCACAAAGCCTCTCATCCTCACAGCAGAGTCTGAATAAATTGAGGACAGTTCTAGGAAGCTGGCAAATTAAAAACACAGAGAAGCCAAACGAATATTGTTAGGGCTAGACTTATAGTCTGCATTTCAACTCAATATTGAACCATGAAGGCAACGAGGAGGCCTTCCTATTTAGTGTTTTGTCATAGTGCTAAAATAAAAGAACAAAAATCTGTCATTATAAAACTTTTTACTATTTACATTTTTAGACAAATTTTATTTTAAAAAAATGAATTCACTGAAGAAACAACCTGTGAGATAACTTGGAAAGTAACCCAGTCTGATCCTCTGTGTGTTTCTTTTGCAGATGACAGATAGCATTATCAGTTTCATGTATATGGTGGCTGAACTTGATAACCAGGCATATCAAAGCCTTTGTGTCCCCCCCCTCCCCCCTATATGGAAACTCCATCTATGAAGTGCCACTACAAGGGAGGAGACATCAATAAAGAAGAGCCAGCCACCCACTCGTCCTTGATTTCTTGGGTTTTTGTTCTTGGATTAAAGAAGAACGTTTGTGATTTGCATTTTAAAACATCATGATCAAAAACAATTACCCTCCTCCTTCTGTATTTTCCTCACAAAAATGAATCAGATTACAGGCCTTGGTGAGCACCGGCTTCTTATGGCCTTGTTGCACTGACAATATTTGAAGTTTCCTGCAGTAACTTCATTAGGCGTATTTTGTCCAGAATTAGTGGAGCGTGCTGAAAATTGCTAATGACAGATGTTTCTCCACACTGTCACACTCCTTGTATCATTTGATTTGGAAAGCAACATACGGTGTTCTGCTCCATCAGTATGTCACAGACTGTCTGCAAACAGCTGGTCATAACTCAGTTCAGTGAAAACCATTACTTTCCAATGAAGTGCTGGACACGATCCAAATTGGGTTTTGGCATGGCCTCAGCTGCACCCATGATGCAGTGCAGCCCAGTGTTGCAGGTACACATGAAGGAGAGGAGGAGGGGTGAAGGGAGCAGGTGAAGAGGTTTTGTTTTTTATGAGTCTCTCTGCTCTCCAGCCAGGCACTGAACTCGGATACAGGAGGAAATCTGGGAGAGCAGATACAGTACATGAACAAAGACAAGACTAAATGATATGATATCACCTGTTATAACCTTCACGTTGTGTTATAATATCCTGTGTGTTCTTCTTCCCAAACGACACATGAGGAGATTGTTAGAAAAGGGCCATAAGTGATATTCTGGCCAAAAAAATGTGGTTTATATAATTGTAAAGCCCCTGACATGATTATGAAGTTGGTTAAATGAACATATTGCTAAATATAAGGAAATTACAACAGATCCAAACTACATTATCTTTTCACGTTCAGCTTTTCATGACATACAACTTTTTTGATACACCAAGCTCTGTGAATGTTTCCACAAAAAAACATTTGAGGGAACAGTTTGTACATTGTGGAAAATATGCTTTCTTGCCGAGATCAATATCACGCTAATGTGTGCGATAAATATGAAACTCAAGTCAGGAGCTTAGCTCAGCAGAGGGACTATAAGCAGGAGAAACAGCCAGGCTAACTGTTCCCCTCTTTCTCCAGTCTTTGTGCTAAGCTAAGCTAACCATCTCCTTGAGATTCATATTTATCATATCAATATTAGTGATATCGATCTTCTTTTCTGACTCTCAGCACAAAAGCAAATATTATGTGCCAAAAATTATTTGTTTTGCTCTTCTACAGGAGAGAAGAAACTATCATGTCCAGAACATTTGTGCTAAACTCTCAATAATAGCTAAATATAACAAAACCATTTTCCAGTCAGAACTGGTACAAAATTGTATCATATGTAGACTCTATAAGCAATGAATATTCCTGTAATTAAAAGGTAAAGATACTGAGAGTTCGGCTACAAAGCTCTGGCCAGGAAGACTGTGTTTTTGTGCCAGGACATCTCACAGCTCAGCTGCTGCCTGCATGCAGCAGAAGTGTCATTGACACCTCGTTCCATCTCTAAAGATAAGGCAGTAATGACGTTCTGTATTCCTGGGCCTGTCGAGTCTGGGTGTTAGTCACTATTTGGCCCGAGTGGTAAAGAGCTCAACAGCAAAATAGCATGCTGACAACATATGCTAAATTAATCTAAAACTATTCATTTCCAAGTCATCTCACTGTCTTTTAAGACAACTATTTGAAGGTCAAGAGGAAAATAGATGAAGACCATGCTATATTATTAGATAGTAATAAGAATAACTATAATAATAATTAATCAATCATTGACTCATTATATTAAATGTCACTATTATCACACTCTTAGTGTTAAAAGAGTCAACACCAGCTACCGAGAGACCTTCTTAGCTAACAAGATAGACCACAAAATGAAGCACTCCTATTTACTGTATCAATTTTATGACCTCCGGCAATATCTGGTCCTTTTACCTGGTCACTGACTGTATAACTGTGTAACTGTTTGGTCGCAAAACTGACAAAACAGAAAAGAATCGGATTAATGAAGACAAATGTGTGAACTCAGTTGTATGAATGTGGCCTTTCTGCTCCCTTTGGATGGTATTTCTGCTGCAAAGGCCTGTTCTCTCAATCATTGTAATAAGGCTGATCCCAGTCAGAGCTTTGACAGCTCAGAGGCGAGGCTGCCCTCGTTCTCCGCAGTGCTCAGTTCAGCACAAGGGGAGACGAAATCACCAGTGACTGTAGACAAGCCGCTTGTGAGTTAAACTTGATGTCAGGTGTGACGAAATTTCAAGAGAGTTTTGAACAGCATGATCTGAGAAAAATATTTGGTATTTCACAATTTTAAGATTAAACTCAGAGGTCATGACTTTCCTCAGACTATTGAGTTCAGTCTTACATAAATAAATTTGCTCCCTGTTGACTTTATTCTTGTATATCTGAGTTTCTGCTAACACGCTAATTAAAGCTTGTTTGGGGGATATTTTGTTTGTTTCATTCACATGTGATAGGAATCATCTAACTGTATGTTTAAACTCATTTAGCCATCAGGGCCCCATGATTGAAGTTTTCAGTAGATATTTGTTGCGTCAACCATGAAATCAAAGAAAATTTTTTGGTGAAGTTCCCACGTAACATTCATGCCATGAAAGGTAACATGAAGCTCAAATTTTCCACAGGACATGAACACATCCTGAGCTCTAATTAAAGTAATTACAAATACAATGTTCATTATCTAACAGTTTCCCAAGAAATAATAGACATCCGTTGAATCACTTCTGCAAAAATCCCACATTTTTTTTACTATTCTTGTGTTTTTATACCAAATTTTCACTCTTTTTACCTCACTGGAGACATTACAACATTTTTCTGCCCCTTGTGTCAATGAGCTACGAGTTAATTTATACTTTTTAATGAACGCTGCCTGCATTATTTTTGTCTCAGCATCCTGTCACAACAACACATATAGTATTTTAGATTGAATCACTCATAGTGGAATCTCTCTTATTTTGTGGTGTGATGGAGGAGTTTAGTCAGTTCTCCCATAAACACACATCATTCATATCATTTCAAGGATGAGAAGCTCTAGTAATGTACTTAGCAGTATTATCTCATTATCTCCACTCACGTTGTTATCAGACCATAGGCAGCACAGTGGAAGCACACACAGAGCATCTTTAAGGAATATGGTCCCATTAAGCTGCTCAGATCTCTCCCACAAGGATATAACCTTTTATTCCTCGTATTAATGTTGACATTCTGTGGAGTGCAGTAATGCGATGTTGTTGTTTAGCCACGAAGAAGTGAAAAATGGAACATCATTTGTGTTTTCATGGTCGCGTGAGCATTGAGCACACTATCCGCAGAGCATGTTATGTCCCTGCTTTTAATGGGACGTTGTTTATTCCCAATGTGAGAAGACATGTCTAATCGAGCTATACGTTGCGTTATGCTGTATGTGGCGGAGAGATACAGTAGTTCTCTTGTTTTATAGGTGCTACAGTGCACTCATGCAAAACTGACAGCACTAATAATGCTAACATAACTAATTACCTTTAATAAACGAGATATTTTACCATTTTAGTGTGCCGATCCTTGTCTTCCACTCCATGACCCAAAACTGACAATTTGGTTAATTAGATCTGATGAGGTTAGTTGGCACAAATTTATGTTTAACTACATTAAAGTGAAAGGAAGAAGACATCGCCCTCAGAGTCATCAGCTCAATCAATGCTAATGACTCTAATGCTTCTTTGAATTTAATATTTATCACACACCTAATTGAGGCTTGTGGGGAAAGGTGAGGGAGCAGGAGTGTTTTCTATGCCTTTTTACATTTTTATATTTGAGACAGCTTAAGGATCAATTTTTACAAATAATCTTAAAGTAAGCAACTGTGGAAGAAAAGGTGAGTTTTTATTATTTTAGGAGATTGTAAGGTGCTTTTTCACTCATCATTTTTTCATCTTTCCTCTCCTTTCTTCATCTGCGTCTCTCATTTCTTGACCTTCACATCGTCTCTGCTCTTGTATTTTATGCTCTTTAGTGATCAGATTTCCATGTGTATTGTCTCTCCAGTCACTCCAGCACGCTCTGAGTCTCACAACAAGGATCCACCGCAAAACAAAAGTCACATTTATCTCTGTAATTGGCCTCAGCGTTTAAGTGGATAATGTGGTTATTACTGCATTCTTTGTTTCATTTCTTCCTCTCCACCGCTTCCTCACTCCCTTTTCTTTCTCCTTTCTCTCTCTCTCTCTCTTTCTGCTTTTTTTTTTTTTTTTTTGAAACTGTTGAGCTGGTAAGTTCAATGCAGAGGCACGTATGCACTCTGGAAAGGTAATCTAGAAGCCAGTTGAGCCATGACAAATAGGGACAGCTGGCCTAATTGAATCATTTGAGCTAAGACAGCTCAACTTGGTTATCCCCTCTGCAGCCCACACTGATATTAGTGCGGGAATCATTAGCCATGAAATCATGTCTGCTCTCACTGACTGCATCCTTTATGACATGACAGCCAGCCCAGCCTGTCTCTTTCACTCTCACACCAAAAAGAGCCCTTCATCATAAACAGGCGGAGGTACAGTAGAGACAACCAGAGCTGAGTGGGATGTCTTTTTGTCTTGTGTTCTTGTGAAACACGCTTGCTTTCATGTTCTGATTTCTGTCTCAAATGTATGTTTCTAAAAATAAACTTGCTTTTTTTTTTTTAGATTTTTGTCAGAAGATGTCCACCTGTACAGTGTGTAGCTATATGGCTTCAAAAAATGCACTACATATGTTGCTTTTGAAGACATTTTTCCTTCATTCTTTTGGTCAAATCTGAACATTTTCAGTCGCCTCCTGTCACACTTCATAACCTTTAATGAGACACAATTACATCCACTCCTGGAGACCATTTGTGAATAATGCAATCAGGTGGGCAGGATGGGCTCCATCGAAGGATTGAGGGGCCTCTTGGTGTGGAGGAAGAGTGGGGTGCCGCATGTTCAGACCAGGCAGTGTGATGGGCATCGACAGAGCTGAGAGGGATGGAGCAGCCAGACAGACATCCCCACTGACTGATATTGGTGTGAATTAGTGCATGATTTCTGATTATTTTTACTGCACATGAGTTCATGTTTTATTTGTTTAGAGATTCAAAAATACAGGAAAACATTCCTTTTCTGGGTACTATAAGCTCATTATTCTCCAGCCTTAGTGCAGTGATGTAGTGATGTAGGGCATGAAGCAGGGTGACTATGAGCTCAATGGATGGTCCTTGTGCTCTGCGTAATAATGGACATCCATCCCAGAGTGAGGATGCCTAGCTTAATGGAGCTCAGACTGGGGATACTGTGCAATGTTCAGGCCCATTTCCTTTTGACTCACATTCCACTGGGGTGGCATGACCCCAATGAGACGCCTGCTTTCCCCAGGTGGCAGTGAGCGATGCTCCTCCACAGTGTCAGGGCAGGGGAGCGAGGAGACCCTTCTTTGCCCAGTGGGTTGGGCTGGAAAAACAGACGCCCACACAGACTCGCACATCTCTTACGCACACATACACTCAGTTGCATCCTTCTCACCCTCAGGGGCTCCAGCCTACTTTCAAGGAAATTTTGACACGAGCAATTATTGAGGGTTAGGGAGTGACAGGTCTATTCCAGGTTTCAACAGGCGCATAGAGGAGAAGCGGGCTGACAATCGTCTGGAATTACCACTCGGGTTGAGGCAGTGTGCTGGGCTAAGTGAGCTGCATGTTGCCTCTCTTTTCCCCCCTCAGGGCTTTTTAGACGAGCGCGCTGCCTCTCCCTGGATGTTTACACATCATTAAGGTTCCCCTGTCTCATCTCTGCTCTGTCCTTTAGAAGAACAGGGCTCTAGTAGGTCTGAGGTGGAGGAAAAGACAGTTTCTGGTCAAGCGTGAGAGAAAGAAAGCAGTGCTGCAAAAGGGGGAGATCAGAATCCTTGACACAGTGAGAAAACACTTCAGTTCATGTCAAGAGGAGCTGCTTGTGTGCTGTGAGTTTCTTAGACAAACTTGATGCCCAGACTTTTAAACAAAGCTCTTTTTGAAAAATGTTTTTATGTAATAGCATTGCACAAGTAAAACTTTTCTTATTGCATCAGTATATCATATATATTTTGGATCATACAATTAATCAAATCCTTTGTGAAATGTGCATATTAGAGAAAATCTACTTCCAATTGTTATAAAAAGTAAAGCAATCAGTGCTTGTTAGCTCACATCATCAACAGAGCTTTAAAAAGAACTTTAGAAATCTGACTTCTGAAAGAAAAAAAGCAGGAGCAGGAAAGTCTGGTGTGTGGCAGACACGTTAGACAACACTGGTAATGAAGCATTGGCAGAAAGTGATAATTATTTTAATTAATGATAATGGTTTTAATGATTCAACATTTTGGCTAATTGATTATGATTGATTGCACATTACTAAACAAGGAAAGTGAATCAGGGAGGTAATCAGGGAGATGACAGCACAGGTCAACACTACAGCGTGACGGAACATACACTACACATGCTAATCAGACCCGGAGAGATGGAGAGAGGGAGAGGCAAAGGGAGGAAGACGGGCAGATGGAGGGAGGGATGAAGAGAGTAAAAAAAAAAGAGTGAACAGGAAGAAACACAGAAAGAGACAATAAAGAGAGAATATATTATAAAGATAAAAAAGACAAAGAAAGAGTGGATTGTTTGTTCAGAGCTGGAAAAAACAGATGAAAAGAGGGGAAGGAATATGACTGAACTCATCTGGTTTGTGTATAACAAAAATATGAAATGTAAGATGACTTTCAGTAAATAGCTCGCTTTTTATTCAGAAAACTGTTTTGTTGGGTGTGAATATCGGATGATATTTTAACAGAGCAATCACGCTGACTGAAGTCGCAAAGGATTTTTTCATCACTGTAAAAATTCACCATGAACAAAAAAGTTTTTTCTGAACACAGTTTCTTTTGTATTTTAAAATGTTTTCCTATAATATAACTCAATTTTTTTTAACATGCATAACATCTCATGTGTGCACAGTTAAGTTCAGGTACATTACCATTAGCTAACCTACAGAAACAGGCAGGTATAATGGTTTCCCTAAAGACAAAAGATTGTTTTGTGATTTATGCAATATCATAGTCCATCTAATTTTTTTTGTTCATTATATTGTAAGATTATTATTTTGGTGCTACATTTAATATAAATAATCAATCACTTCTGACGAGTTCTTCATTATATGTTAGACTTTGTTATATGTATGTTCTGATGTTATATGTAAGACGTTATGTTCATGTTTGACAAAAGTTTCACCACTACAGTGATATTTTTGGTGTTTCGTATCTCTCATTTCCTTTTGTTCACCTGGATCTAACTTCTCTTTTCCACCTTTTATGTTGGTAAAATCTACAGTGTACTAGTGGTGTAAATACAGAGGATGAAAAATAACATTAAAGAGGCCTGGGGCTGCATTCAAAGCATGAACAAGTGCATATTTTCTTGTCTAAGAGGTATCAGTAACACTAGTGTCTCTTCACAGCCACTTGAGGTGTGTTTGTGTCAGGGAGGAGGCATTGCAGCTCCTGCATCCCTCATCATGCCATACAGGATCACCTTGTGACCCAGCAAGTGATTAACCTGTAAGGAGGGAATTCCTCTCCTCTTCCTCAATGTCCTCCTCATACTTCTCTCCATCATGCAAACACTTGTCAGAAGGATATTTTAGCTTCCCAGACTCCTTCACTCCAACTCCATCATCAGTTGCTATTGTCTAAGCCTCCGGCCCAACCCCACACCAGGAGCCCGTGACATGCAAATCTGTCCCCTTGATTTCACTTTGGCGAGATGGTGAGTGGAGTGGTGAAGTGTCCTGCCCTCTGCTAACCACCCACCCTCCCTCCCTCCCTCCTCTGTCCTCTGTCCTCCCCACCTCTGTCTCCTGCTCTCACCCTCTGGATGAGGCGCTCCTCAGAGTGGATGGACTGGGTTTGAGTTTAATTAATGAAATGTATGATAATGTGATTTCTTTAATAGAATGACATAGTCTAATGGTGTTGTGTGATTATGATTAATATAGTACTTTGGTGGGAGAGAACATCAGCCAAGGGCTAAATGAGGACCTTCCCTCTCCAGTTCCAGTCCTGGACACATCTCAGCTCTGCTTTGGACCTCTGTACAGAGCCTGTGTCTGTCTCCTAGCTTAGATAGTGACTGTGGAATTTATTGAACACTGTGCATTACTATGCCTATATGTCTTTGCTTATACCTAAGGGACACTGTAGTTTGAGGGCTTGCTGAGAGTTAGATGAGAAGATTGAAAGCACTCTCATGTCTGTACAGTAAATACGAAGCTACAGCCAGTGGCCAGTTAGCTTAGCTTAGCACAAAGACTGGAAACGTAAGGAAAAAAATAGCTTGACTCCGTCCAAAGGTAACAAAATCATTGTCCCTGTGAGGTTGTCAGACAACCAGAGACTACAGGAAGTCACTGCACCCAGCCAAGAAATAGTCCAGCACATCACCCCCCACATTGAGGTCGATATTACAAATCACTTTGCTGATTCGAATCGTCTTGTTCAGTTCAAAAATTCGAAGTCACTGACTATGTAATTAGTTTTTTCCAAGTTACGTTTTCAGTGTTTTCCAATACACATCAGTACATACATCAGTAAATAAACATATACCGCCCACAATGTTTAGCACTGATTCTGTCTTCAATTAGGTAGTACGTTCAGTACGTTGCTAGCACTGTTTATAAGGTTAATTGCTCAGCAGCCACCTACGTATTTGTACCAGTGTTATCACATTATTGTCAACAAATCTCTGGTGCAGAGCCAAACCAACAATTAATTGATCCTACAAGTATTGTGAGTGTATCCAAAGCCTGATATATCTTATTCCTCTGAGGTGTAATTGCTTTGTTATCCAAAAACTATTAAAAACACATCAGTGAGCCACACCATTGCACTATATGACATGTCCCTTCACCTCAAAGAGTTGGGCATGGTAGTTTGTTTGGAAACGGCTCCAAAGATAAATAACAGCGATCATGTTTTCAGTCTCCGGAGAGTAGTTCCTTGTAAGGCAGATGCCACTGCGCATGTGCGGGAACACAGTTCAGTTTACAGAGCTACGTATCACAACCTCTTGACTCCGCGCTACGTTGTACATTGTACAAGTGAGAACTTGTGAGTATGATCAATTCATTGTTGGTTTGGCTCTTCACGAGATTTGTTGACAATAAAGAAAATATAGAAAATTAGCAGCCTTATCCTTTAAATTATGAACACAGCTTCTCTACCTTGTTAATAAATGTTGCTGATATTTTCTCTCTATGAAATTACAATGACTAGATCCACCTCCAAAGGTGAAATACTCTTGTTTCCTTTATTGCTTTGTGAACTATAATGCTGATCTCATATAAACATGTGGAAGATTGATGTCGTAAAGTGATCACTCATGCTTCTATATATCTTCTAGTTGTAATGATCCCATGGGTCAAAGGTTGCTATTTTCTCTTTCAGATGTAGACTATAGTGAAGTGGCAGTCAAGCATGAATCATATTATCCTTGAAGAGATTAATGTAGCTGACTGAATGAAGAGGGTAATGATGTGGACAAAGGCCACTTATTTTCCCTTTGTAATGGGAGTAACCACTTTGATTTTCTGTGAGGTGTTTTCTTCATTTTCAAAATATTCCCCTGATTTTTACCATATGGCAGCAAAACTTTGCATCAGAACTGGTTCTGTGTTGAAGCGTGAAATGTCAAAACCCATTAAAAATTAAGGTTTTGAGCTCCAGAAACGACATCTCTGGTAGTCATCTGAAGGTGATGAATCAAGGTAGATGTTTCTCCTTCAGATGCATTAAAGAAACAAAGCTTTCCATCATATCCAACTGTCTGAAGGTTGCTTGAAGGACAGAAGTGAGGCCATCGTCTGGAGAAACAGGAGGTTTGAGGGAAGTGCTTCTCCACAACCGTTTGTCACTCTGATATCTGGTAAATGTGATAATTAATACTGTAATTTAACTAAACCCACTCTGCGAGGTCTGTAATTAAAACTGATGTACCTACTTAGCACACCAAGCATCACAGGTGGGCACAAATTAATCTGCAAATAGAGCTAAATTGCCTGTGCTTAGCGTTTTCGTCAACGTCACTCACTTTGGGGGGAAATATCTGTAATTAATTCTGATATAACAAAGTCATAAATTTGAGGTTAAATGCAGCCTTGACAACAGACGCGATGACAGCAAGAGACCTCATCTAGCCGTCCCAGATGGGATCCAAGACTCTGCTTTCTCCCAAGAACTTGGCTGAGACCTCCTCTGACAACTGTTTGCTGTGAAGACAAGAGGAAATATTCAAAGATAGACTCGTCTTTTTCTTGCATTCCCTTCTCTCATTCCTTTTCAATTTTGAGTTAATCGAAATGAACTGGAGTGAAAGCCGACTTCCAGGCTACAGAACGGAAAATGAAATGATTAGTTCTGGATGGGAGCCAAATGAATTAATGCATTTTGATTTTTGACTTGCAATGAAATGAAGCTGCAGTCGCACGACGATTTACAAGCTTGAATAGTCTGAGTTTTTGCTCTTCCGTATCATTTTTGTGCTACTACACATTCAAAAATATCAGTTTACTATATGTTTTGTGTATTCAGCTTGCTCTTTTAGTAACTCCAGCTTACAAAGCCTGATGTTGCTCACACAGTTTTGTAAATATTATCTTTTTCTCCTGTCAGTGGGGAACTTATTCCCAGATGCATTTAAATCATTTAAAAATAAAGTATATTTAATCAACACCAACACTATTATAACCTTTTATGCAACATAACCTGTGACATTAGACCTTTCCATGTATAGAAAAGGGATTCAAATCATCAATAACTACAAAGACACACAATTAGCATATGGTTAACATAAAATAAAGGTGTATTGAATGTAAGGAGTCCAAAAATTAAAGGCGCCTACCATGAATGAAGAATATTGCTCATTGTTCTCCTCTGAGTTTTTGTTACACGCAGCACAAGCTGGCATGCTTTTGTAGAGTAAAAATAGTAGATTAAACTGAACGACAGTCAAATCACAGAAATAATCACATATTTATGAATATTTAATATGGTCATGGCAAATAAGGCAAGTAATTAGGAGTTTCCATAAATTAGCAAATTGTTATTTTATGTTAATGAGAGATCTTCAGCTTCTTTTCCTCATGAATAATTTATGAATCAACAACAACAAAAAAAGTTTTAGCAGGGAAGGAACGAGGAAGTTGTGTGTGTGAGACAAACACAACACACAGCTTTCCTTCAGTTCCTGTTATTTTGTTCAATTTGTTGCTTGATATTTAGTAGGCTGAAGGTGGCAGGTGGATTTAAAAGCAGCCAGGTGTGGCGTTGTTTTGGAAGGAGCGGTGATGTGATACTGACATCACATGGAGACGCTGCTTAACGCCTGTTCATGTCCACTCCTAAAGAGGGACAACAAATAGGTCCTGCAAGGGAGACAGAAGAAATAATGTGGACTATCAGCTGTCAAATGTTAGCAAAATGTCAGGAGTTTGGAATTATAGTGAAGAAGAGATGAAGGAAATATGAGTGTACAGTGAAGACCCAGGCTCATTGGAGACCTGGGAGGGGGGTCTCACTAAAGGGGTTAATATGAAGGCGGAGGGGAGGAGTGGGTGGTGCAGGGAGGGCAGTGAGTCAGAAAACAAGAGCAAAACAAATCTGTGATCTGGAACTCAGAGAGCAGCCACTCAGGAGGGATTAATGAGAAGTAGGAGGCTGTGAAATTATGTGGCCTTTGAGTGGGGAGAATGGCCCTAGCAGAGCATGGCCCTGAAATGAGGTGAGACAAACTTCACCTGATCCACAATTAACGGCGTCATGCGGATGGGTGACACGGGGTCACAGCAGGGGAGGGGGGGGACAAAAAAAATCACAATTCACTTTGTGGCAAATTATCACCCCCTCCAAAAAGGGCAGCCATCAGAAACTGGGGCTCAATGAGGGGAGGAGAGGATTTTACACACCTGTCTTTTTAAAAAGACAGCGACAGGGATGAGAGCAAAAGCTTGTTAGAAAGATTTACGCTTAATAAGGACAGACAGTAGCTGGGGATGAAGACAATTAACGGTATGGAAAAGCATAAATAAAGAGTGAAAGAGTGAGAGACAGAGGAGGAAAATGGGGTAGAGTTGATTGCACATGGGGGTGAGGAGCAATAACAGGAGCACAAATGATTAAGTGGTGTTAGGGACTAGGAACACTTGTTTGCAAGGACAATCTTTGTGTGCTTTTGTTGTCTGCCGGCCGCCTTTATCTTTGTGTAATTCTCCGTCTGATGAAATGTGTTTAAAGAGATGAATTGGGATCGGAGGAGCCGTCCTGACATGATTATGAGGGATTCATCTGCAGCCATCTGCCACCGTTATGAAAGGGGGGGGAGGGAGGAGGGGAGGAGGGGGGGGGGGTGAGGGAGAGATAGAGAGAGAAAGGGAGAGAGATGGAGGGAGGAAGGGAGGGAGGGAAATGCAGACCTTCTGTTCAGCAGCCCTGCCACAAACCCACCATTACACAGGCCTCTGGCCTACAGTTTAACATAAAGACTTGCTTTGTATGTGAAGGTGAGCTTTGGGTCCGGTTAAAGAAGCAGAAGTGGGTCATTAAACTTGTGCACTTGTTATTGTTTAATATGATTTAAAGACCGATAAAAAGAATCTCAACAGCAGAGAAAGATTGCTTTAATGCTATATGCTGAGACATGACAGCTCAGAAGCAGCACAGCTACTATAAAATCAAAACTTCTTTTTTTAAATTTGGAATATTTTCCAGGTACCACTGCTGGTATTATATTCCGGCTTGGAAATGGCACCTATACAGACTACATCATATTCACACACCAGTTGGAGGAGAGGGCACAGCAGATGGGTCCATTGCTCATCACAACGTCCACTTGTTCTAAAGGGGAAAGCGGGGGACTCAGACAGCATGTCTTAAGTTGTGTAATAGGCTTTTAGTGTCACAAATGAAAGTCACACATTCATTTTTTTCTCTCGGATTGTTTGTTTTTCTCCTCTTTTTTTTGGAATGAAAGATTATTTTTCACACTGCTCAGCATCACTCTAGATAAAAATGTAAGGAAACTGTGTAACATAAGCCAACATGGTCTCATAGAGGAGCAGCATTTAAAGGGAAACTTTCGGATTATACATTTTAAAGCGCAAGTTTGGGTTAAATTTTAAATTGTCATTCACTGACAGCTGTCATCTCTTCATGATCACTTTGCTCCATGTGTAAAAAAAAAAAAATCCACCAGTTCTCCTGTGTTTTTTAACAAAGCACCTACTTCATTCGTGCTCACTATATGACTGAGCCATCACTTCATATCACAGGTCAACGTTACGGTGCTTAATTATGTGCCGGCTGCTTGGGGCTCCTAATAACCTGTCACTGAGGGGAATTTGAATGTCACACCATATTGTTGGGCCCTAATGGCGGCAGGCAGGTCCACTGATGAGCCGTTTTGGGACAATTACAGTGGATATTCAAATCACAGGTCCGGGTGTGTGCTTGAACTGCACCGCACACAACCTGACAAGGGTCTGACCAACGGCTCTCCACGTGCACGCACGCACGCACACACCTGTTGTATCCTGACCCTGCAATGCACCTCTCTCTTGACACATAAAGAAAATGCCTCCCCCCGTTGCTGCTGCTGAAACAGTTTAACTGTAGCTTGATCGCTTTTATTATCCGCCTAATCCAGATATCAGCGATTTCATCAAGCCAGGAAGATATGCATATCATGAATTATTTTGACACTGGGACCTTTTAATTTTCGCCGGCAATATTTCATCCCACCAATCAGTGCCTGGAGTGGTTGTCGCCGGGCGGACGTGGCGGTGTCAGAGGACGAGACTCCCCCCCAGCGGATCCAAATCATCCGGGGGACAATAATGAGCTATGGCCACAATTATGAGCTGCCTGTGTGTGCATGCATCTCATCAAGGCCCCCATGCAAGCTGCTGCAGGAGGAGGAGGAGGAGGAGGAGCACGCACAGAGATATGCAACAACTATATGCATCTGAAGAATACGTTTTTACAAGATCATTTCATGATGCAGACCAGAGTTTTTTCACCTACTCGTGGAGAGATCTGCATTCTTACAAGATAGTGATTTAATCTGTGAAACTACTCAACTACTGTATTTGCACTTTACTTGAGTACTTCCATTTTATGCAGAGCTACTTTTCAAAGGCAAATATTCTACCTCTTTTTTATTATTTGACAGCTTTACAAGTTACTTTAAGAATAATTGAATTGACAAAATTTATGATTAAAACGTGTCATGTTATAAAATACAGTACATTATTATAGATTATACTATACAATCCCACTCAATAGCAACTGAAATTAGGTCCAACATGATCAGATACAACATTAAAAGGCTGCTTACACTTAATAATAATGATGATGTAATAATAATTCAAATATTGTTCTATATATTGTACATATAATAAAATCTTTTACTTTTACTTAAGTAAACGGTCTGTATGTCTATAAAGAGGTTATAATGATGACTTCATTAATGATAAGCAGTGCTAAAAATAACTTGTTATTGCCTTTTAGTACCTAGCAAAGCCTTTAAGCCAGGTGAGCAGTACACACTAATCCCCTTAATTATGATTAGTGTATTAATAATTATTAATATATTAATGCTTTAAAGCTCCGTTTTAGGACACTTTTTGAGTTGCCAGGTTGTGAAAAATCAATTTGACTGGCTTGACTTTTTTGCCCTTGTTATCTAATAACTTATTGCAGATCTGATTATTAAAAGCCTTCATTAATAACTCATAACAGTTATAACTGTAGCAGACTTGATGGCTTATTTGAAGTGAAATATTAACTGCATTGGCTACCAAATAAAAAAGATTAAAAAAACAGCCAATTGTAACTCAAAATGGGTTCTTATCACTGTCTTACAACTGATCTATAGGCCTAAAGAAAGATTCATTGAAGCCATTAGTCACATATTTATCAAGGGTGCCTTATTAGAAAGAAAAGCACATTATTCAACAACAAGCTACAAATGAAATCACACTCTTGTATTGTTCTGCAGCAGGGCTTCATGTCTGCCTGTGATATGTGAACTGTGTAACTTTATACTTTGTGCTCCCTGTAGAGCAGGTATTACGTGAGCAAATTGGATGCTCAAACAGTCAGTCCGTGACCTTCCCTCATCCTGAATGTTGACCCCCGTATAAAGAGAGACATTACATCTCGTTACACAACAACACGGCCCCGGCGCTTCGCTCTAGATAAAGAAAAATGTCTCAATTAAATCTTCACCGGGGGCCCCCCGCCGAAGAGTTATCGCTGCCCCGGTAGCGCTGATCGCTACACTCACACATCCTCAAAAGTTATTTGACATAAATTGCCAGAGTCACATCATTTCCTGCCACACTCTGAGCGGGATTTACGGCTGATCCCATTGACTGGGAGCTGAACCTCCAATAAAATTCCTCAAGAGCCCATGGGGCGCATGAGACGCACCTTATCTCCCCTCCATCAGCTCCCTCTTCCACCCCCCACCCCCCCTGCACGCAGATTAACCATGCAAATACGCACAGGTGGGAGGGTGATACCGACAACACATTTATACGCACATTTAGGCAACAGGACTGATATGGCCATGGGGGACGAGGACTGTGCACAAGGCAGGCTTGGCGGGGAGGGGTGGTTTATCCAAAGAAGTCGAGGAGGAGTGAGTGAAATTATCTATGGCTCTAATTTGAAAATGAAGGGTGAGTGCCACTTTACGTTCTCTGGAGGATATCCCCTTATGTGCAGAAACCTCTAAGAGGAGTAATATCCCTATATGGCAGCATATGAACCCTTGAAGAAAATCATTTAAAACAGAGAATTGCTTTTTACATTAGTGCTCAGGCATTGTGTGCTATATTAACTTATAAAAACAACCTTATGGCTGCTCAGGTCCCCTTAGGTCTGCATGGCAAATGTCTGCACATACAGATATTGGAGGCTGAGGTGCATGTTAATGGTCACACTGTGTTAATGGTTATGATGATTCTTGCTCAGGCTCAAACCGACCACATGGAAATGTAATTTCAGCAAGGCTCTCCATTGCATTAGGTCATCTAATTACAAACAAGTGTTTTCATCAGATTTTTTGGAGTACACTCTGCACCTAACAGCTCATTCTTCCTCTTTGTCAGGCTTGCTGTCTCTCTCTAGTGGCGATTTGTGAGAAATCTGATTTGAAAAGAGATTTGAAACTTCACTTTTAAGCCACCATAGATGAGAACTCCTTAAAGTGCTCCGAAAAAAAATTGGAAATTTCAATATCTACAGTACAATTCCATGACAACTGCGCAAACACCATCTGCTGATCATCTGATATGATCAAAAACTTCAGAACAGCTAATAATAAAAGGCCCATGAGGTGAGATTGTTATCCCTCTGAAATGAGATTGCTTTCGCATGCTTATTATTTATGCAACTCTACTGAACAAATGAGCTTTGTTTCACTTTTATCTGTGCACAGAATGTATAGATTGTATACTATTGTATTGATTGTATAGTATACTTAAAACACCATAGTTGACCTCCTGTTGCAACTTATTTTTAACATCTCATGTGTGCTGTGTAAAATATTTGAGTTGTGTTTTATTTTCCAGAACCTTAGTGTAAATTACTGGTTTTCTCAAGGGATTGTTCAGTATAAATAAAAGGTTTCATTTAAGAATGTCAAAAACAGATTCGAAATTGTCCCTAAACATGCTCTCTAGTTGCCTTCCATCCAGATGATGCAGCAGTGGAGTGAAGGCCTCCTCTCTAGCTTGGCACAGTGTCTCATTGGAGGCTCAGCAGCAGCATCAGCAGTGGCTCCAGGGCCTCCAGCTGGGGCTGGCTGCCGCCTCTGCCTGCCTACCAGCACCAAGGCTGGGGGAGGTGGTGGGCTGACCACAGGATTGCCCTGGGGCTCCTCACTTATACACCAGTAAAGAAAACTGAATTTCCTGTCTCTCTCTCTCTCTGTGTGTATTAAGAATGGTTGCTGCCTTCAGCAGTTTGATTTTGACAAAGTGATAATCTGGACCATTGCACATGAAGATATGACTCCATTTTATCATATTCAGTATAAACAGCCGCAAAATATTCTGCTGAAAATAAAAAGCACAAGACAAATTTAGATTTTAGGTTTATCATCATTTGCATTAACAGTGTAAGGGAATCTACAGTTTTAAGATCTGCATTACATTATAATACATTTGATGAAGTCTATACACATGAAGTTACATTGTTGGTTTGCCGTTCTTTGTCAACCTTACAGATGTGGTTAATCTATCAGGAGGGAATTTGATCATCACATGAATGCAGTTCTAATAAACATGTTCAAGTATTCTTGCTTTGCAGTATGAACCGAGACATCGCTATTGTTAAAATGAAATTACATGATGTACCTTGGAGATTAATTGTGTGCAAAACAAAGAAAAGATGCTTAAATTTAATACTGATAATGACTTAACTAATACCTTTCATTCAAAAACATTATATTGAAGGCTGCTGCTGAACTATAATCACTAATGCAAAAAATATTATTGCTTTTCCAGAGAATAACCACCATTGACTCAGATTATTCAGGTCATTCTGTGCCAGTTTGACCTCAACCAACTGTGACGTTTCTGCACCATCAAAACAATAAAAGCCGCCTAGTCAGCACTGGATATAATAATTGTTAATGACACACACAATTCAGAGGAGATAATGATTAAACCTGGTGTGAGTCACAGGGTAGTAGGAGCTTAAGAATAAAAAAAACTCACTAGAAGTGTTAGCATTGGCTGCTACGACCTCTTCTCCCATTTTGTGACATAAAATGCAAATCAATATTACAAAAAAAAACAGTTTCCTTCACATGTGCGACTGTTGGGAATCAGGCACCATTTACAAAATGTACATAACCACACCATTGTTACAGTATACCACTACTGCTCATATGACAGCATTAGTGAGTCCTCTGTATGCGTGTGTGAGCGTGCACCAACATGATCTTTGCTTTAAGGACACTGCTGGCTAAACTGAAAAAACTGAGCTGAACAGGTGGGGCTACAATACTGTAAAAAATGTGAGTGGAATTCCAGGTAAAGCGAGAAATTAAGTACAAGCAGGCATCTACCAGGTGTGTCTTCGCCATGCTGACCTAAACCTACAGAAGACCGTAATGCAAGACGTGAGATAGAGGGCTGAAAACAGAGGTAGCCTAAAGTCTGTGCAATTAAACACAAGTAGCCATCAGCCGATTCGCCGCCGCTACAGAACTCACTTTTGATTTTTCCCCTGCATTATAGCATCATCACAGGAGTCCTGATTTGTGACAGAAACAACTAAAACGCAGTGAGGGGTGGTGTATTAATCAGCCGACTAGCTAATCAGTACACAACAAAACAGTCTTATGATACTGACATGTATGCCAGTGGCTGAACGGGGCTGCAGCCTCTTGCTGGTGTCTAGTTCGTTAATTCTACTGAAGTGACGTCCCTCAGTGAGCTAAAAAGCTGGACGAGGCCGGCTGCTGCTAAGGGCCACCTGGGAAGCACAAATGTTACATCTGACGTGCTCTGAGCTCTCAAATTATTTGAATGAAGTTACAATGATGAATAAATAATAATTACAGTGAAATGTCAAAAAGGCACACACAATAATCGAGGATCTAGGCATCAGGCGAGATTGGCACAAAAGACTCAAAGCATGCTAAAAAAACAAAAAAACAAGAGGGAAGAAAAAAAAAAATCAGCTTAATTGGGAAATTAAAGGATGAAAGATATGAAAAGCATGTAGTTGTATGTACTACATGTGTAGTAAAAGTACAATGATTGGGAATCGACACCTGGAGAAAAGCAACCAAAACCATGCAAAAAAAACGAACTCCCAATTTTCAACATATGTAAAAATCAGCCTTAGAACTGTTAAATATGCCTGCCACGTGTAAACTCTGTCAACGCAGCGACACACATTACCAGAATGCTATTTGGTTTCGTGTGATTTAAAGTCCTCTGGTGATGTTTTGTGAGATACATATGCAGCTAGTATATAGTTGTGCACATACAGCCAGTGGTGGAATTTGGAGCTCAATATATACACAAGTTAAAGTTATTGCAGGTTCCACTTGGCAGTCCAGCACTTGTCGCACACACGCGTGGCCGGGCTCCGTGTGCTTTGCAGAGGGGGGGAAGGGGGGGGGGGAGTCTAGACTAGTGTAAGGCCGTGAGACAGGGCTTAGTCCGGGACTAGGCTGAGAGATGCCAAAACGCTGCAGCTGGATGGTTACTTTAGAGGAGAAAAAAAAAAAAAGGGAGTAGAGAATGAGCACAGGAAGTGGTCACCAGTAAAAGGAGCGCGTCAGGAAGTTGGCGGCCGTGTTGAGCCAGCCCATGCCGTCTGTGATGGAGCCTACGCGTGTGACGGCCTTGTCCTGCTCCTGGGACGGACTCTCCTCCTCAGGCAGGTAGTCTGGGATGTCTGTGTTCTCCTCCACCAGCACTGCCGAGCCCTCCTGGAATGGCAGTATCAGCTGCGCAAAAGACAGAAAAGAAATATGATTTAAGTAAAATTTTAAACAGCAAAGGACATTAATTGTTTTTGTATTACCATGAAGCATGGAAATTTGCCCCCAAAAAAACTAATTTTAAAGATTTCAGGATTGACATAAAGCACAGTCCTCAACAGAGCTAAATAATCATCATCATCACCTTGAGTGAGATCATAAAGACTGAGCCAGGTCTGCCCCCTGCTGGCCACACAATATATCACTACTATTTGGGAATGTATCAATCAAATTCTTCACAGTGTGATGAGAAACAAAACCTTTGGAGAGTCACATTTTGTTAAAGGGCAGGATTTTAAATATTTAAGTTAATTATGGAGTTTAGGTGCATGCTGCAAATTGGTAACACAGAGATTTAATCAGGGATTGGTCACGTGTTTGTCAAAAGGCAACTTGCCTATAGGCTGAGGCAGAGATGTGACTAGCTAATCATGTCAGTGTGAATAAGTCTCAGCCACAGGCTGGGTGGGGGGTGGGGGGGACACTACACTTCCCGTACAGAGATACTCACAACATACAGCGAGCACAACTGACTTACTGTCGGTGAAAAAAATGAGTGTAATGTACAGCAGTTACAGGTAAATAATACCTATTACTACTTTATTACCTCTCCTCCATCCTCCGTCTTCACCACTTGCTGGGCTTTCATTACTTTGGTGGAGTTGATTGCTGTGCCCAACGCCTGTGAGAGAGAAAGAAAACAACTTGTTTACATTTGTTGATAACATGTCTTTCTTCAACTACTTTGGGGATATTAAATGTTAAAAGTCAAACACTGCTGTTCAAGTATAAACACAGTAGCAGCACGCCAAAGACGTTCCCAATGGTTGACAATATATTTGTCAGCTTTTCAGTATCTGGCAATTTTTGCTTAGAAATAATGTTGTTGGTACTGTGACCAATATCAAAGTTATACCTTGCACATCAAACTAGCGCTGCAACTAACAATTATATTGTCATTGTTGATGAATCTGTCGATTATTTTCTTGATTAATCTCATAGTTGTTTGGTGCATAAAATGTCAGAAAATGGTAAAAGAAATGTGACTTCCTGAAGTGTCTCCTTTTGTCCTGACCAGCAGTCCACAACCCAAAGATATTTGATTTACTTTCACAGCAGACAGAAAATATTGACATTTGAGAAGCTGAAATCAGAGAATTTTGATATTTTTTCTTTAAAAATGACTCAAAATGATTAATTATCAAAATGATTAGCGATTCATTTTCTGTCGATTGACTGATCACTGCAGCTCTACATCAAACCACTTTGATCACTTTACTTGGCAGGTGTACATTTTAATTTATTTTACACAAATCAGGTTATTTCTGTTTAATCATGACAATTTCTAGCCAGTTTGAATACTACTGGACCAGTCAGCAGGTTACAATCAGGCAGCTTTGAAAAGATCCAGTTACTGTGGAACAAGTGCAGGCTCAAAGATGTTTGAAAGTTAAGCTAAGATACAGTAAGTCTGTTATGTTTTCTCTTTAAGTTCCTGGATGGTTTTCTGTGTCCGGACACAGAACACTTACTTCAGCTTTAAGGTCAGAGCGGATCCTGACAACACATCTCTTGACGGCCATCTGGAAGGTGAAGCTGATGACCCCTCGGATCTTTAACAAGGCCTCCTCACAAAGGCTCCTCCGAGTCTGACAAAAGAATAGAACCAGATGAAATGTGTGATTAAAATGCGCTAAACAGCGGTTTAAAGGTACATAATCAACCACAACTGAATTAGGCAGAAATAGGACATAGAAATATATATTATTTTGTGTTTAATAGCTACAAATAATATTACACTAAGGAATACAGTTTACATATCTATGGCTCCAGCTGCCACAGTCTTGTGTGTTCCTGCTGGAATGATAGGGATGCAGCCCACCAGAGGCCGTCTGTCTGCTGTAATGTAATCTGGCTAGGTGCAAGCTTCCTGCAGAGCAGCATTCAGGTTCAATCTCAACGTCCTGCTGTTCAATGGCTGACATTTACAACCCGACCCCTCCACCCTCCTATCCCGCACCGGATAGACACCGCTAAGATGCACTGACAACACTGTGATAATGACAGCAGAATGCCCTGAAAAGAGATTTTTATATATCATCAGATGTGAACATGACAGATGTGTTCTACTTCATTGTCTGGATTCCTGTATGCAAGTTGTCAACACTTACAGAGTCATCTAGTCCATCGATGTGCAGCACCACAGTTTTGGCCCTCTTGTTGTTAGAGCCCAGGAAGAACTGGGCTTTACGTCGGCAGGAGGCAGCATCTGCCTCGGCCTGTTCGGCCTCGTCTTTGCCGGCCGCCTGCAAAATTTCGTAGATCTCAGAGGCCAGGAGTTTGGTTTCTCCGGGGGATGTACTCCTTTGATGAGAGAGTAAAAATAAATTAATCAGAGAGAGAAAATTGCGGAAGAAAAATTTTAGATTTTGTGTTTGTCAAATGTAGTTTATACACACGTTAAAATTATTTGTTGTTTTGATGTGATGCATGTATTAATATAACTATACAGTTGAAGCACAGTGCAGGTGAATGTACTGAAGGTAGTTCCAAGAATAATTCAATTGAATCATGTACTAAACAAAAAGGCTGCCATCTTCCCACACAACATACAAAATGTATGTTAATTAAGCTTTTCTGTACATTAGTCTGTTTTTTCTACTCTCTTAGCAAAAACCCCACCAAAACAAACAAACAAAAAACCAAAGACAACAAAAATAAAGCAGAGCATAATATTGTAGTGGGCAGCAGCTTTCCATGAAGAAGCCACATGAGGTCAGTTGCACTTGCATTGCCATGACTGATATTTTGTGAGAGATCCCGGGATACCTGCAGGCTATACTGCTTTATATGTCACAAAGTCATCACTCCTTCTATAGTAACCACATACGACATCAGCTGTCTGGCACTGCTGCCCTCTGGGAGCCTGATGCTCCCCCCTAGCACTGTGCAACACATTCCTACCTCGGCTTTATGGAGGCCTGTCAGTAAGCCAAACATTATCTTTTATTTATTCATCTCGAGTCATATCTTCTTGAGTTTCGTATCTTAAATCTGAATAAGAATTGCACCTGTTTAGCGCAACTACGCTACACGTCCCCTCCCCTCAGCCATGTGTTCCCGCTCTGTCCAGCTATGATCGACCTCCACCCAAAGTCAGACTGACTGGACTGCGAGCAGGGAGAGCTGCTGCTGTTACTGCAGGGCTCCTCTTGATGCCACCCCTGACTAGCTGAAGTGACTGGCTTACTCCAGGGCGAGCGAGGGCTTTGCCGCAGGTTGAGTAGGGGGGGAAAATAAAATCATGCAATCTACAGTCGGCCACTTGAACGTAGGTCTATTCCTGTCTGGGTGCTAATGATAAACAGCAGTCATTTAGCAAAACTGACACAGACCCTCTGGTAGCACTAGCTAGCACCTCCTTAAACCCGACCTGCCTCTGAAACTAAATGGGTGGCCAGACGATCGATGTTCATCCTGTTTTAGGAAGCTAGAAACCTGAGTCTAAAAGGGATATTACACTTAAAAAAAAGAGAGCAACAAAGATGTGTGCAAAATGAGCCACCTCTGCAAAATAACTTGCTAACGATGCGTCATAACAAGCAAACACAAGCCTTCATCAGTTAAAACATGCAAGTGGACTCATCAAAAAATTGTAGAGAGGTGGCAGGATGCATTAAAATCTATGACCTGCAGAAACAGCAATTTAACTGTTTACTGCCCTATTTTAATTCAACTTTAATCATATTCATCCTGACAAAAGGACATCATCCTGCCTGGAAAATTTGCAGACAGGCACATATTGTCTGTGCAAAACAAAAGAAATCCTAGGTTAAGGTTTTACGTAGAGAAAGTGCACAGTGAGCATGTGTTGGTGTGTGTGCGTGTGTGTGTGATGTGGTGACAGCGACTTGCTTCTGCATGACATTCTGCAAACTCAGCATCATGCCCAGCTCGCCCTTCATCTTCTCCCTGTTGGCTCGACATTCTGCCAGGTAGCGCACAGCCTGCAAAGACAAGGGCAACCGTTATCTATTCCCCAGCTAAAAAGCTGACAGACCTTTTGCAATATTATAAGAGAGAGAGAGCTATTCAAATGGGTGCGCATGTTCAGTGGTGAAATATTACATAACCAATATAAATACACATGCACTGCCCCCGTGTTTACACTTCACGGGTTACCGTCAAGGAGCAACTATTACGTAAAGGCACTTAAATGTGTACTCACAAACACAAGTCATGCACAGCACAAAAAGGATAGTGGTGGTGGTGGTGGTGGTGGTGGTGGAAGTGGGGAGAGGTTGCTATATTGACTTTGTATTCTGTTTACACCACAAAACAGACAGCAGATGTCACCATTGTACAGTGTTTTTAATATGTCGCTGTTTCAATGCCACCACGTGCCTGCTCGTGGCCTTTAGACTGTCACTGAAACCTACTATGAGACGGCAGGACAGCAGGGGGGGACAAATTATGAAGCATGAACTGAAAACAACTATTTACGGAACAAGCAGGGAACTCTACTGATTATTCAGCCGAGACGAATTAATCTAAGCTGCTGTAGATATTTCTGTATGAAGGTACTGAATAACTAACTATCTACTTGTAATATTATCCGTAGTGTGTATATATAAATATAAATAGTTGGATGCTGCTTACCAAGAGTGCAGAGTAGACGACCTGTGGGTTGGGGTGGTCCAGAAAAAGGATGAGACCTGGCAGGCAGCCTTGATCTTCTACTATGGCTCTTCGGTTCAGGGGGTCCGCAGCAAGATCTCGCAGCTGGTTCACCACAGTCAGTGCATCCAACTCCGCACTCATGGTGCCTCTTGTCTTGAAGCCACGCACATCAATCCAACCTCTCTTCACTCTACTGAAAAAGGAATTAAGAGGTTAATTAGGGAGTTCACATTGTGCAAGTTAGGGCTACGACTAACTGTGGTCTTTTTTCTTCAAATTTATAGTTTTGTTTGTGTGAAACATCAGAAAATGGTGAAAACCAAACACAATTTCTCAGAGTCCATGGTGATTCTTTTTTCTCCAATTTGCAACAGAACAAACCCAAAAAGCAGCAAATCCTCACATTTGAGAGGCTGAAACCAGCAGATTTTTTGGCCTATTTTATGGGCTAAATTAAAAAAACACAATTACACAAAATTACATAAATTAACTGATTAAATCAACTAATCTTTGCAGCAGTAATACAAATACATTTTATTTATATAAACAGATAAGTCTCAAAAGCTATTTTCATGTATTTTACTAACTTGGTGCAGAACCATTCATTAAATTAAGTCTCAGCTGGATGTATTGAATTTCCAACTTTAACAACGCAGCCCATTGTCATAATCCACATTTTACAGATTTGACGGCGTGTCTGAGATCTTAAATCAATGAAATGTGTGCTATAGTACTGATTGGACTGATTAGTGACTCTTGTTAGGTGACTGATTAAACTGACATGCTTTGATAAGATTAGTTATCACCTGAAAGCAGCTTAGCATGCAATGGTAGGCAAATGTTAAAGTCATCCCATGTAATGTCATGATTTACAGTGAACAAATTCTTAAACTATTTTCATAAAGCTCGTTTGTTTTTGCCAAAGACACTTTCTACGACCCCCAACCTCACCTCAAATCACGCCCTGTGCTACAGAGGCGATTCAGCAGCTAGGCTAGGCTAATGTTACTTCACAATACAGCTTACCTTTCCGTCAGTATTCAAGTTAAATCATGAGACAACCTCGGGTAACTTCAGCTACAATAGACGCTAAAAACAACGTAGTGAGAAACGGCTTCGTCCCGGTGCCACTTTAAAAACAACCGTTACAAAATACTGTCACTAACGTTAGGCCTGCGCCGCTTTCTTACTATGCTCCGTTTAGCTAGCAGCTGTGCACACTGTTTGGGTTTTTGTGGCACATCAATGGGGTGCACCTGTTTTGTGACTGAGGACGTGCCAGTTTTCCCATCTAAAGGATCCTACAGTTTTCTAACGGGACACAGCCCCGCCGGGAAATACAGGGATATGTAACGAACATCTATAGGAATTCTAGAAGATGATTGGGTAATATTATTTGATCGACTGACATAATATCCAATCACAATACAGTATAATTTTATGTGTGGATTCCAATTGGTGAAACTGTCTGCCACTCAATATGATTGACCTATGGTGACGTGCAATAGCCACAACCTACATATGTAATCTCATATTCCATGACTCTTCCTCCCTCCTGCAGTTTGACAAGGTGGAAAAATTTAGGAAGTTATCAGCCAGCGTTAGCCTCGGTAAGTTGTTTTCAAAGTCACTTTCACAACTGAGCGGCTGTATGTAACGTTAATATAACCTTTGAGGGTTTCTGTGGCACGTCAGGGGGCAACCAAAATTGTGCGCGTCTTCGCCAAAATCCGAAAAATTGTCTCAGTGTTTGTGAAAGTTTGCTGGGATGAGTTTAGCCCGCTATCGTTGTTAGCAACAGTTAGCCCATGTTGCCCGCTAAAGTTACGATTCACCGGCTAATTTAATTTAATTCAGAGGAAGGCGACGACTCCTTTTTCCACGCTTTTTGGTGTTCTTTATAAAGATTTTAATCAAGTAAAAAGCAGTTAAGATTACCTTTGCTGTTTAAGCAGGTAGGTCACTCATAAAATCACAAAACAACACAGATGGTAACTTAAGTTAATGGCAACGTTAACTTACTGTTAGGAATACTAATAATATCTAGCTTCATCTTTGACTGTGTTTATTTTTGTTTTTCTACTTTAGAGCTAATCTCGCTTGTAACTACGCAGTATCAAAACGAAACTGCATCCTAATCTGTGTATTTTTCTGCTGTGAATTCAGTGACATTGCTCACATAAAATACTTTATTTCCTAAAATGTCTTGAAATTTAAGATCATAGTAATGTTTCTTTATGCTATTGCTGCTTTGACAGTTGTCACTGGAAAAACAGATGATGAAAAAAAGCTTAATTCCTTAAACCAGGGATTTGTTTTGTTCTATATGTTGTTTATTTCTTTTAATTGTGTAATTGTTAATAGTTTTTAATGAATTGTTTAGGATTGTGTATGAGGTCAGATGTAATTCTTCCCATTAGTGAGTGAGTTAAAGTTTATTTTTAATACCAATTTTTCTTTAAAAATTACTCATAAGTGAATATTTATCTACTTGTGTTTGTGAACAACAAATTTTAAAATTGTGAAATCAAAACAGTGTTGGAATTTACACATTAAAATTCAATTTGTGGTTAGTTTATTAGAGTTAATTTCAACACTGGTTTTAACGCCTCTCCTTGTGTGGAGGCAGGATTACATGTTATATTCATTTGGATTTAGACAAGCCCTGTGTTTATTTTGTTATCTACAGTAGATTTGTGAAAGCTTATGTAAAAGGTTTGATGCAAACAATATAAGTCAAAAGTTCAACTTTCATCAGTGCCAAACATTTTTGCTAGAGTGCCAGATTTGGCCCACGGGCCGTTATTTGCCTCCCGCTGCCTTAAGCTATTAAATATCGGCATCAATAATAGCTTTGGACGGATAACTGTATTGCTTTTTAAAGTTGATATCATCCAAAAGCACTAAAGGTTTTTGGAAATTGTATCTGGTGTTCAGGAGCATCTTTAGCTCAGCACATCACTCTGGAGTCACCTCAAGTACTTGCTATAATTATATATGTAAATAGCTACTCATATGGTTTTATGTTGTTTGTTTAAAGGTGACACAAACTGAATTCTTCAGTCTTGTCTTGTGTTTCCAATAGATTGCTATTTGGTGATGGTGCCCTCAGTATTTGGACGTGTATCCATCTGCTCATGTGACGGACCTCAACAGAAATGAGTAAAGACAATGCACGGATCGAAATGGACCTGGTATGTAGCAGCCTGTGCTGATATCTGATCTCATTAGATATCTGATAGAGTTTGATGAACAACTACATTTCAAAAACTTGATTTTGAAGCCTTAGATACACACTGTGAGCAAAACATGGAAACAGGGCTGCAACTAACAGTTATTTTCATTATCCATAAATCTGTTGATTATTTTCTTGATTACTTGATTAACCGTTTAGACTGAAATGTTAGAAAATAGTGAAACACACATGGCACATGGTGATGTCTTCAAATTGCTTGTTTTGTCTGGCTAATTGTTTAAAATGTTAAGATATTCAATTAACTTAATTAAGGAAAAGCTGTAAATCTTCACTTTTAAGAAGCTGGACCATCAAATATTTGGCATTCTTTCTCAAAGAATAACAGAAATTATTATCAAAATAGTTGCCGATTAATTTCTGACAATCAACCAATAGTTGGAGCTTTACACAGAAACTTTGTCTTCTTTTTTTTTTTTTTTACTAATGTGTGATGTGAATTTTCAGCATGTGCGTTACATGAGTTTTTGTTTTGCAGGCTTTTGGATCAGCCAAGCCCTATGGGTCCTCCAGAAGTATTGTGAGGAGAATAGCTACTAGTCTTCCACTGAAACCCTGCCCCAGGGTTCATTTTCAGGTGAGGGATGGCCTCCAGGTTCATTATTTAATAGTGTAGTGTCATGTGACAGGCAGGCCAGTCTGACTTTGACAATGTTTTTTAAGATAATGGCATGCAGTCTTTTTTATGATGTGTATTTCTTTTAATTGGTTACATACAATTTAGCTCAGTATCCTCCTCTGTCTTTCTTCCTGTTTCTCTTTACTGTTGAACTCTGATATGTGACAATAAATCATGTACACTCTTCAACCTTTGTTTACCTCTGCTTGTCTGACTGTTTTCATTTATGAACCATAAACAGAGTGGATGAAGTCATCAAAACAGCGATAGTTCCTTATTATCAGAGCACTGACATTGTGTTCAGATTAGGAACAAATCAAAGTAAAATATTTCAGCTCTGTGGCATGTTGTTTTAAAGACTGAATTGCTTTTCTTTACCTTTCTGTCTCTTTCAACACTACCTTCTCTTTTCTTCTTTTCTTCTGTCTCCAGCTACCCTCCCTCGCTATAAGGAATGCAGTATGTCTGCTTTAGGTCAGTTTGTTCAGCGACCTGCGACAACCTTGTGCTGATTAAAGATCTACTGAGCTACTTGAACCTTTCATTAACAACTTGCCCGTCACCACCTCCTCCTTCTCAACCGCCCTCATTTTTACTTGATTATTTCCCTTCATTAGTTGTTGAAGTGCAGTGTTGTGATGTGTGCTGGTGTGTGGTTTTCCCTGGCATGCTTTTTTTTTTTTTTTAAAGGTTTTTTAATCTTAAACAAGGCTGGTCTCCCTCTCTGACAGCTTTATCCATACTCTGAGGACGCTGGTGTCCTGATTGGTGCCAGGAAGCAGAACGGTCTCGTTGCCACTCTTGCTGATGTCGCCTGGATCGACCAGGAAGAGGATGATGATGATGATGATGAAGACTACCTTGGGAGACCTAGGTGAGTGTGACATAGAGATCTTTTGTATCTTTTGGAGAATTGAAGTTGCATGTTTAAAAATGGACTTGTTCTTGTGTAGGGATGTGCGATATGACCAAAATGTCACATCACGATAATGATACTTATCATGATATCTGTAAACTCAATGAATAAATAGTTTGTGGTTTAAATAGTTTCTAGCGTGACCATAAATGACAGGAAAACGCAGTAAAGACTTTCACACTGAGCTGAACTAACAAGTGCACACAAATTAGGTAAAAATCACAAAAATTAACATCGTCTCGACTGCTTTCTGCTGTCATTTATGGTCTTTTCTTGTGTGTTCCTGTGATTTTTGTCACTCATCTGTAATAATAATAATAATGATAATAATTGTCTCTTTTTGAAACAGGTCAGGGCTCCCATCAGGGCTCATGTTTCGAGCCCGCCAGCCTCACCCTCAGGCAAAACCCTTAACCCGCCGGAGGTCACTACCGAGCCTGCATCAGGGGGCTCCTGACCCGCAGGGGCCGACGATCGCCAATGATGAGGCCATTCAGAAGATCAGCGCACTGGAGACTGAACTTGCTAAACTCAGAGCTCAGATAGCACAAATCGTACTGGCGCAAGAAAAGAGCACACAGCCAGGTATTTCCTAACAAAAGCTTCCTAAACAGGCTTATCTTGCTCAAACTGAATGCTTTTTACAGCACTGTAATAATAATAATAATAATAGAATACGTCCACTAGATGGCAGCAGAATGTCACACAGCTCTAAGGTTCTTCTTTCCTTTGTTTCACCTCAGCTGCTACCACAGGGGCCCCTCCTCCTCCCCCTCCACCCGGTGGCACCCTGCCTCCCCCTCCCCCACCCCCTCCTCCCCCACCACCTCCACCACCACCCCCAGGTCTCCATCGGACATTTTCAGCCATTGACTTGATAAAGGAGCGCAGAGGGAAGAAGACAGACAGCCAGACGGTTTTGGACTCAAGGCCGGCAGAAATCCCCAGCATGCTCGATGTTCTGAAAGACATGGGGAAAGTCAAGTTGCGATCTGTCAAAAGGTAGGCCTCTCTTTGGATTAATGTATATTCAGATACATAATGAAATGATCAAACATGACCACCGAGGTTTTACTGTGATGAGGTGTAGCGTTGAAGTTCATCAAAACTATAAATTAAACTATTTACCTCCTTTAACGTCCTTAAATGCTCTTGTTGTCTGTACGTTTTCATAGTCGTCCAGTAGATGGTGAGGCCAAACCGAAGGCCAGTAATCCCGCAGACGCTGCGATGCTCATCGCTGAGGCCCTGAAACGCAAGTTTGCCCATCGTTATCGACATGACAGCGGACAAGAAGACAAGGACGATTTCAAAGACCCAGAAGTCCCAGAAGTGAAACCTAAAACCGAAACCCCTTTGGTGAGAGATGTTTCTGTATTCATTAGCTGAATGTGGGCACTTCTTTCTGATTTACAGCTACAAAAGTTAATATCTAAAAGAAGCCACAATTACAAAGTTACAAAAATATGTTGATGCTTTGATTTTCATCTTAGGTAGACTGTATTTGTAGATATTCATTTGAAAAACACGATTTAAAGGTGGAATTTCATGTGGCATTTTCATGTTTTTTTTTGTCATCTTTGGAATCAAGTGAATGTAATGTTACTGATGTGTGTCGTGTATTTGATTCTGTCTTTTGTGTTTTTCACAGTTTGGGCAGCACATGTTGAAATCGACTGGAAGGAGGAAGTTGATCTAAACAGGAGACTGGCTCACTGATGAATCGGAGGTTCAGAACTCAAGGTCCTGTGGACACTTTAAAGTGCCTTATCCGGCTTTTTCACAGCTGTTTCTGGAGGAACAAGAGATTCTCCCTGAACTAGAAGACGGGCCGCTCCAAGTATCATCTCATAGTGTTGCATCCGATGATCATCCTGACCATCTGTTTTTGCACTTTTATAACTTATAACATTAGCTTTCTGTTTTACAAACGTGATTTATTTTTTTGTTTAACTCATGTTCCTACTCATCACAGTCTGGAATGAAAGTGTCAGAGGCACAGAAACGCATGTTTAAGCAACACTAGGAAATGTTATTAGTTTTATTGTTCGATCTTTGTTTAGGTTTTCATTTTGGTTTGTTGCACACAGTCGGCTTTTCATTCCCATGTCTGAGTGGTCTGTGAAAGCTGAAGTTCTTCTACCACTGAAGAAAGCGAGCACTTTCTTTGTGGAATCTTGTGCTGTATTGTTAATATATATAGCCTAATTTATGATTATTACCATTTATTTATGTTGTGGTTAAGTAATCTTGATCTTAACAACAGTAATTATGTCCTAGATTTGTCCCTTATTAATTCCAGGTGTTAAGTTGTGTCGTAGTTGCCAGTCTTGTTGGGGCTTGTATGTTTTTTGTTTTAATTGGTTCAAATACATGCATTCCAATTTTATTTGACATTATTTATCTCTTTACTACGATTAACGTTTAAAAGCCAAAGGCATTCCAGTGATGCTCTGCGAGATTCTGCCCTTCACTGCCAATTTTTACCTTTTGTGTCCTTTTTTTATTTCCAAGTTTGGAAGACACTTAAATAGTGAGGAAAACAGAGACCGTAACTGTAATGCAAAGTTCATATTTCTAGGTCAATGACGGTTACAAGTACACGCGCAGTGTATTGTTGCGCAGTGTATTGTACCTCATTTGATAAGATAAGCCTTTTATCTCAGAACACTTTAACCTTTTCACTCAGTAAAACATCATGACAAAAGAATCACTACATTCATGTCAACATATGTTGACAAATTTTGTTTATAAGAACAAGTCTTGGGTCCTAAGGCACCTGTTATCAGTATCCCAAAGGTGTATTGCTGTCTTGCCAGTAATATGACATTTTCATGCCCCAGTTTGGAAATGTGACACAAAACTTACCGCCTCCACTGGGTCATGTAGAGTTATAGGTAGTATTTTGTTCAAAGTGACTGACACATGATTCTGTTCACTATTCATGCCCGTGTAGTTGCTGCTTCAAGTCAACTGTTATTAGCTTTTTGTAAGGGACGGTGGACTGGGTCTGTCAGTAATTGAGTGATTTTAAATGTACTGTTTAAGATTTTGTAGAAGAGTTCATAAAAATGACTTAACTTGAATTGTCAAATCTCTAAATAAAAGTTTATTTCTCTCTGTCCCGACTCACTCTGGTGTATATTTGCATTGGTTGAATTATAACCTTTATAAAAGTCACCTGCTATCATTAAATTGTTCCTGAATCATTGAGATGGATCAAAGGGGAAGTAAAAATGAACCCACAGAGATTAATTTCACTTGTAGTTCAGTGTGCAGTTAATCGTGGCGGAAAACTTTGACGTACAATTATTAGACTTGTACTGCGTGGAAGTCAAGCAAACATTTGTCAACAACAGGTTTTATTATTCAAATTGTAACTGCAACAGGCATGTATCAAAAAGGTCAATACAGCAAAGCCTTTACAAAATCTGGCTCGACACTTAAGTCTTCCCAAAAAATGGCTGTCGCAACAAATTGTAAACAGTTTTATCAACAGTCTTACAGCACTTACAGCAAAATACAAATCAGCTAAAGTAAGAAAAGCACCTGTTATTTCTCAAAATGTTTAAACACAAACACAATTTTGTGCCACTATACAGAGTCAAAGTAGACAAACCAAACACAAATAAATGGAATGTTCAAAGTCACACTTGACCATTTTGTTTCCGTACAAAAGAAGAAGAAGGAGAAGAAGAAGAAAGAAAAAAAAAAAAAGACAGCTGGAGTTGTTCCTCACAACAAAAAGGCAAAGGGATTGGACAGTGCATTCAAAAGACAAGCACACCATGCACTTGATGGGAACAGGAGTTGGTTTGGTCACTTAGCATAGTTTGTGCATAGTTATAAGGCATCAATCGAGCAGTCCTTTAGGTTGCATGTGGCTGTGAGAGACATTCTGCGGAGAGGGAGAGTCTCCTTCAGTAGATCCTCGCCAGGGAAAAAAAAACAAAAAAAAAACAACCTCGCATCACCCCGCAGTCACCCCCATCCCTCTCCCTCTTGATAAGAGACTGGCAAATCCCTGAGCGAGTCAAGTTGCGTGGAGTGGAGTTTCAGGTGAGATGCATGTGCAGTGAGTAACTGATCTCCAGTCTGGGGGGGAGGGGGGTTGTGGGGAGGGGTGAGCTCCCCCCGCCTCCCCGAGTTCAACCAGCACTGGAAGAGTTGGAAACATCATCGGAAAAGGACTAATTTCTATAATAATACCTTCACAGGGTGTCTTGAAGATTTCATGGAGACGAAGCTGCGCATCCAACACCATCGTTATTTAGGGAGTGCAAGAACACATTGTAGCACAGGTGGAGTTACTTATGGCATCTGGTGTGTTTGAGTAAGGTTCTGCTCATGGCTTTAACAGTGGGATGACAGTTCAGACAAGTGGTTCGTCACATCTGTGCTTCGAAGGCAAACCGTGAAGCCGACATGGTTCACTTCAGTTCGAGGGGGAAAAAGGAAACAACAAACAAGAAGATGAGTAAACAGTCTTCATAGAGGCAGCAAAAGGACTGGGCTTGTCACATTTTTTTTTGTTTCGTTTTGTTTTGTTTGTTTTTTTTTTTACATGAGGAAGAATCTTCAATACAAATGCAACATGGCATTACTCTAAAGTCTTAGGAGGGTCTCATGTCTGAATACTCCAGTTGTCTCAGTCAATTCAGTTCAGATCATTCTTCAAAATCTTTGTTTTCAAATGGCACTTCAAAATACCAGAAAAATGTCTTCTTCAGTTTTTATACTGCTTTCCCCTTAAGGTTCACCGACACAAAAAAAAAAGTGGTGTGTTCAGTCAGTAATGCCAAAACTACAGTGGACAAATAAATAAAATAAAGCAAATAAAAAGAAAATACAGCAGTAGCCAAATGAGGTATCTATGTATTGCTCTATGTCAAAAAAGAGGAATTAAAAATTAAATAAATTAAATAAAATCAGTGGTTTATCAAGATGGGAGGCAAAAGCAACAAAACATAAACAAGGTGTTAGGATCAGGTGAGGCAGCGGCAGGGCTGCAGGCTGTGGATGCCCCACCCGGTCCCCAGTGTGTGTGGTGAGGCCCTGAGGCCCGGGGTCAGGGGTCAGGAGGTTGAGGTGAAAGGGCACACGAGGAGTGTCAGGATTCTCTGCTTCCCTGAGGTATTTCTTTGGAGCTGGTTCCTCCTGCGCCTGTAGCTGTGTTGCCGTTTCTTCGGGGAGTGGCGCCGTCTTCGGTGTCTGCGCCGGCTGTGCTGGGCTCTCCCTCCTCGGAGACAGCGGTTTGTTCCTGCTGCAGGCCGCCCCAGCTGGCCTTGTTCAGCCCCATGTGGCCCAGCATGGTCTGGGACAGACGCGTGTCGGAGAAACGGGCCCACTCTGCAAACAGCGGCTCCGCCACATATGTCATGAAGCCTGGAGGGGGAGAAGAGGCAGTGAGGGCAGATTTGAGCTAAATATTAGATACAAGCAATAAGTGAAAGGGTAATAAAGCAAATATATTGTAACACTGTTGCTTACCTATTTGAATGTTGCCAACTGTGTTGTTGTCTCTGTCACAAAGTGGGCTGACTTCAAGTTTGTGCTTCCTCTCAATGTCTCCTACAATATACAGTTAATATATGAGCTATTATGCTTCTATTATCTTTTAGAATTAAGCGGTTAAAGATGATAAATGAACAGAAAACAAAGAGGAAAAACTTAACGATTCAAGAAAAGGAAAGGAATAAACGACAAACAATGAAAGACATAAAGATAACCTTGTTGGAAGAACTCCTCAGTGACTTTCTCACTCCACTGTTTGCTCAGCTCCCAGGGTCTGCAGGGGTTACAGATGTCCGCACACTTCAGAGCCATCTGTACAGGGTGGGAATAAAACAAAAGAACGCAGAGTTATGCTGAGATGAAGAAGGTGTGTGTGTGTGTGTGTGTGTGTCACGTTTGTGTGTGGCAGAGGAGGTGACCGACCTGCAGGATGAAGTGGCGGTGGCTGGCACTGCTCAAGCACAGGTTCTCCTGGTCCAGGTGCAGACGAAACCTGGACAGGTAATCATTCTGTCTGCTGATGTCCGTGGCCAAGATTAAGGAGCCTAACTCCCTCTCCATGCTCAGCCTGTGGGGTCAGAAAGTACATGTATTTAGGGTGTTTGGTACAAACTGTGGCATCTGTTGGTGTTTTTCTGTGAATTGGTGCACTCAACAACATGTCAGTGTCAGACTGACCTGTCCTCAGCTGGCAGGTGGGAGAACAGCCCAGTCTCTCTGAGCAGCCCCACTGCTGACTTCCAGTGGTGATTTTCCAGAACTGAGGTATTCTGTGTGTTGAAAATTGTGCACAGACACATGGATTTTAATTAATCAGACGATGTTTTCTGCTGCAGTACATTCATAAGTAAGTTTTTGTCATGCTAAAGAGTGACTGTATGTGTGTTCTTACCCTGTAGAGTGTAGCGAGATAGTGGTCAGTCTTGATGAGGAAAGGCTGGTTGACCCCAGGATGGTCCAGGTCATGAGTGGCGGCTGCTAGCAGTCCCAGTAGGATGTCATAGGAGGTTAGAGACTTTGCAAGCTGCACTCGCAACAAGACAAAGGCACAAAAATACGTCCAGTTAAGACATAATACACTTTCACTGTAGATGCACTCTCATTTCTGCAAATGACAAAATCAACCCAAAATGAGTTCAATCAGACCCAAAATATGCACTCCTATCTGCATGTCTCACCATGGGCTCCCGCATATAGCAGTACATGGCCTGTGTGACATCTGCAGCGTGGACTGCGTTGTGGTAGGGGTTGTCGCCGTGGTAATCCTCCTGGACCATGACCAGGAACCTCCATAGTTTGACCATGTCCAGCTGGAAGAGCTCCACCAGGCCATACTGGTTCAGCAGGTGGAAGGTCAGAGTGATCAGGCTGTTTCCTGAACAGGAAGACAATCAGAATGAGCGTTCTGCTTTCATTTGGTTGATGTGTCTCTTTTTGTTTGTATTAGAGGAGAGAAATTGCACCATCAGATATTGTTACACTGTAAAATATTAGTTATGCTCAGTGTATTCTAGTCTTTTACATTATTGGTATGTCCACTTTCTCTCAATCTGCCAAAACTACCTCTGCGTCACTTATTTCCTCTATTTCATTTCCCATAATTGCTTTTTTAAATGATTTTTTTGATTGAAAACACATTATGACATACTGTTTTTTTTCCAGGAAATGGTCTGGTCAAAGTCATGCCCTTTATTCTAAACACAGCATATCTCGTGGCTTGATCACATTCTGATCCATTATATTTCTCAATATACTGTTAAATGGTCTAGAAGAAGCTGTTGCTCTCTGAGGTCTGACGCTTAAGAACATGACAAAAAAATTTAGACCTAAAATTGAATTAATTTAAGGTGGTTTTGTCCTGAAAATGCAGCAATTCAATTTTGGAGTCAATCTTTATGCCATAAATCCTCTGTGTCAGCCTTCCAATAGATGGCACCATTGTTAACACATTGTATGTAAGGCTGGTTAAATGCTGGATTCTCCTGTCAGTGCTGCATTACTCCATGTTATCATGACTTTTAAAACTAATTCTGACCAGTATTTAACATATTTTACATACCATTTGTCAACCTATCGAAGAGGAAAATATCAAAATTCCAGTTCCCGACTTTTTCCAGCATGCACTACAAGAGAAGAAGAAGCACAGAATTATGATTTCCCATCACAACAAACAAATCCTGCGTGTTACTATAGGTCTGAATGTTGTGTGATTATTATGGTATGATTATATAAAAAGGTGGGTGTCATACTCTGGCCTGTCCAGTGTAGTCTTCATCCAGGATGTGGAGGGGGATCTGCTGGGGGACTCCCCGCAGCAGGCGGGACGAGTGCAGGTACCTCTGGAAGCTGAGCAGTCTGTGGACCCTCCTTTCAGGAGCAGAGCTGGCAGACCCACAGCCCAGCCGCACTGCACACACAGAGACGCACACGCACATTAATAAATAACTGACGAAAGGTGTCATAAGGAAAAAATGAGCAACAATTTTTTTTTTCCCCCGGAAATGTTTATTTCAGAAGCTCATTAGGCTCGGAGAGTCTTGTGGGTCACACAAACTCGGTGGGGATCTGACACCAACACAGCGATATACAAACAGTCGCTGCTGACACAGCCGCCCACTCATAAGCCTTTCGTCTGGGATCACACAGCAGACATGCTTTGTCAGTGGTCTCACACACACACGCACGCACGCACACACACACACACACACAAAAGCACTGTGTTTGAATAAACCGTGGCTGCAATCCGGAAACACGTCAGCATGAGGTCGGATTACTTTCGGGTCAAAATGCCAACACACACACACACACACACACACACACACACACACACACACACACACACACACACACACACACACACACACACACACACACACACACACACACACACACACACACACACACACACACACACACACACAACTTCTCTGTAGGTGTTTGAGGGTTATAGAAAAGGTTTCTATTTTATCACACAACCATTTACAGCTTTGATAAAAAAGCCTCGCACAGGGTTTACACTAAGACACACCTTGGTCTTTATCATCATGTGAAATACTGTACAAAAGCAGGTGCACAAATATCTGTCAATCTTGTGGAGAGGAACAAACTGTGTGCAGAGATTGATAATGCCTCTCGTTATCAAAGAGACCGCAAAGTCAAGGAAACTGACTATGATTCATACTGTACTCACCGTGAAGAGTTCGGAAGTCAATGCACAGGTACGGGTGGGAGCTTCTTCGTTCTGGTTCAAATCCAACCTGACTTCTCACTCTCACATCTCCTAGAAGAAATCAGCACTTATTTCCTCAAGACTCATGTTGATTGAAAAGAAAGGAGTCTGGATGAGCCAGGCCAAGTAGTATTTACATTTATTTTTGATTATATACACTGGAATTGATCTTGCTTAAGTGTCACGAGGACGGGCTTTACCCCAGGACGATAAACAGAGCACACAAATCAGATGATTGCAAACATTATGTGAGATTCAGTTTCATTTGATTGATTTACCAACACGTCCGAAATCCTGACCACTAATGAGCAAGTCTCTGTTCCACTCAGTCTTTGTGAAAAGCTGACATTGATACTGGTTTTCTGGCAATATTCTGAGATAGATGAGTGTTATAGTTTATATTCCCTCACTTTTCAAGAAGTTCTGCTTTTTTTGATGTTATGTTTGCATTGTAAACTCTATTCTGTTGCTCCTGTGTTTTTTTATAATCCTGCCTGCTAAATGCTTTAACTGTGAGGCGCTTTGTAACTTTTGCTTTAAAAAAGTCCAAATCCATATATGAATCTTTACTTACTGTGCAAGTTAGTCAAAATTGAGTAATTTTTCCCTTTTTAAGACAAATCATGGATTTTTGTTGGTTTTAACCACAAAATTGCTGTCAAGACTCATGGGAGCTATAGTTGTTGACTGCTAACAAAATAATCAATCTTTTTTTTTTTGTTAAAACGATGTGTTAAACTTTTCTAGCCAATACATTAATATATATATTTGCCCTTACTATAGCTTAGTGTGTGCACAGAAAACCTCACCATCATGTTTCAACTTTTCACAAAGAATCATAGAATAAGTGAAAAGGACAATTTGGTACTCTAAGCAAATGAAAACAAGCGAAAGATGTGATTTTGTAAATACTATTTGACCCAGACCTGATGTATCTTATGTTATCCATGTGCGGGCACAATCACACACAAACACACACTCCCACATCCTCAAACAAGAAGATTCAATGGACAAACAATGAGACAAGTCAGTCAAACAGCTGAGCATGCAATGCCATGTCAGGACAGTCTGCTCTACTATTAGTACTCAAGAGTCATTGAAAGTGGTCTATAGTCTGTCGATGACCATTTTTTTATTAGTCAGGCAGAGGAACAGGAGCAGGCTCCAGACTTGGGCCAGACAGACGGCGGCCGGCCTGCTTGTAAACTGTAGTCAGGAGCAGTGAGAGCGTAGTGAGGTGACGGGATGGTGCTATGACACTGATGCAGTAAAATGCTTGTGTGTCGTTCCAGGCAACACTCTATATACAGCAAGACTCTATGTGGCGTTATACTGATCAAGGTGCTAAACAGTGCAATGGTATGTTTCCAGCATGGCACTCCTGACTGTCGTATGTGCAGTAGAATTAAAATCGAAGCAGTCACACAGGTGTGTTTCCCCCAACCAGCATATTACTTACTTGCAAACAGCTGTTTGAATATTACACAAGTTCCTATCAAAATACCAAAAACTAAGAATTACAATTCAAGGCATCATAATGCTCAACAGTATTTTGAAAAGCTGTTTGTAAAGTTGTTGGTATGAATGTGGAGAGTGAAACCATATCAGTGGCATTTCACGTGCAAAACATAAACTATGACCAGAAAAAAAAACACTACAATTCATGCACTCCTAGGCAGTGAATGTGTGTGTGTGTGTGTGTGCCCACATTTACTGTATATACATCTGTCACATCTGCAAATGCATGTGCTAGGGCTCAGCACGTGTGTGTGTGCTTGTGTGATTAGTGTGTTTTGAGAGTCACAGGGTCCATGTTTCCCCTGCGGTGCATTAGTGCTGGTGCTCTGAGGTGGATGTAGGTCATGTCATTATAACTGATGTGGCGAAAGCTCTGAGTCCTGCTATTTGAAAGCACATCAGCATTAACTTGGCAGACTGAACCCTGGGCCCAGGCAAACACCAGTCTACATTAGCGTGCCTCTCCTCACACTCAATTTAATATAAAATCTACAGAGACAGATGCTTTATGCCGGTGACGTATGAGACTGCCATCATACTTAGCCAAGTAAAATGATTAAAAAGCTAAAGCTCCTTCAGTCAGCTCAATAAATTGCTCTTAGTGTAACTAGACACACGTGGCAGCGGTCAACTCAAGCTGGAAAGTATAGAAATATCATGTGAAACCTACATTAAACAGGATTTCAACAAAGTCACTGAGTAAGCCTCAAACAAAAAGGAGAACACTGGCTCTAGTTTCTGTCTGACTCGCTGCTCATTCCCAGCAAACACCATCACATCTGTAAATTAGGGTAGCAAGAGTTGCATGCAAGGGCAAATTTGTGTTTGGTAAACTGATGTCAGGGGTACACCCTGGCTCTAATCGCACCATTATCCCCAATAACCTTATTGATGAGGAAGCCAAGGCTGATCTGGCTGCCTCCTACGGTGCATTTGACTCAAGCTGCCTGCCAAAGCTACGAGCGGTCCATCTTCCAATCCATTTTCTAAACTGCTTATCTGTGCAGGGTCACTTGGGGCAGCGCTGAGCAAATGGACACACGCATACAGTGTGTACACGCAGACACGTGTACATAAAGACAAAAACACACCCTGCTGCTAAACTCTTTAGTCTCCTGTTTGGCGGTTTAAATGAAATGCTGGACTCTAACAAATCTGATCAAACTTCAAAGACACTCAACGCTACAGATACACACAACCTAAGCCTATTGTGATTGAGAGATTACCAAAAGGCCAGGGATTGAGTGGACGTGCACTCTAGTGCTTCCCTTTCTCTTTATAATCTCTACAACCCTCTCTCCATTTCTGATCCATCCATTTCCCATCTCACCGCTTTTTAAGCCATTGTGTATTAAGAAATGGACATGATCATGGCAGAGATAAACCTAGTGATGTTTGTAAAGTGTGTGTGTGTGTGTGTGTGCGTGCGTGTGCGTGTATGCAGATAATGTGTGTGCACGGACAGCAGGAAAACACTTACCTAGCATGCGAATGTACAGTGCCGTCTGGTCTGAGCTGTCATAGGAGATGGCCCCGCGTCTCTGGAAAAAAACAGAAGGAAACATCATCAATGTCTGTCCAACGTGAACCAATACAATGTTGTCAAATAACAGGCTAGTGGTTGTTTCTGCCCGCAATGGTATATACATACAGCTTGATAACTGGAGGGTAGTGTAATGTCACTACTGTTGGTTATAATCTACTGTGTGTGTGTGTGTGTGTGTTTGTGTGTGTACACAAACTGTTACACTGATAAACATGTTCCAGCTCCATATCATCAGCCCGATACAGCACTTACACCGCTATCAGTCAAAGAAACTGACGTGTTATATGGACGTGCACATACATATAAACATACACACACACACACACACACATACACACACACACACACACACACAGCTTCCCATAAATAGATTTTATTTTGGGCCTGTCCAAATAGATTTGCCCCCATCCAAAGTGTTTTCTGGTTTTTTTTTTTACTTCCCTTTAAAGGTCTTCCTCCTAATAAAAGTGTGGGTTGATCAAACATTTCAAACATTATGTACAGTTGTATACATATCAAAAAAATATTTCCCTAATCAGACATCAACAAACAAAAGCCATTTGAATGAATTTGAATTAGAATTTGAATGGACTTCAATGGACCTGACAACCAGACGGACGTAACCCAACAACCCTTAATAAGCCAATAGCTTTCGATTTAAAACATTCTGGGTGGCAATTAGATGTTTAAATGTTATGAATGATCTTCTCTGTTGCAAAATCAATTTGATTATCTAGACTCTACAGTGTGGGCAGCTGCATCACAGGAAGACTTGTTCAAAGAAAGAGCAACAGGAAGTGTTGACTTGTCCACCAAGTTTGTTGACCAGCTACTAACTGTTCATTGGATAAAAGTTGCTCTAAGTCTAGATTTAGACATGGGTACACTGTGTGCTGGGGAAACACAAAAAGACAAAGGGCTGGCTTGAATGCATGGCTGCAAAGAACAGAGTGAGCATGCCTTGTGAATATTGCACAAGAGTAAAGAGGAAGGTGAGCAAAATTGCTCCGTGTCTTACTACTGTTTTTAACTGTGTGATCAATATGCAAAAAATACAAGTGAATTGCTGTATTTATCACCTCAACTAACATTATAAACCAATTAAACAACTCTGTAAATAAAGCAGTTGTGTTGGGATACAGTCAGTGCCTTCCATGCAAGTTTGAATCTAAGTAATGGTCTCCAACAGGCCATAACCGGTTGTTTCTTATCAGGGAATGTTTTTTTCCCCCCAAAGTATCAGGAGAGGATAAACAGGTGCAATTCTCTACCTTTTTTACGTGCCGTTATTGTGATATATACAGTTGCCACTTGTCTACATCACAGGTCATGATCACGGTTGCTTGAGGCACGGAAGGGCAAGGATGTTGTTGCACAAATTTCTACTGGTTTACCATTTTTACTGCTCATTTCATCTACTCCTAAACATTAAATACAGTGAAAACTAAAGATGACTGCTGTTATGGGTTGAGGAATTGATTTCTGATAACACTATAACTGCTTTTTTAATACTTTTTTGAGACAACTCTGGGTCCAGATTTACAAACAAATGCGTCAAATCAAGTAAGTCAAATCAGTTCACTGGTTCCTAAAATATTCACTGACAACATCAGACATGTGTGTTCGAATAAGTCAAATGTTTTTATTGGCTCAAGATGCACTAAATGTTTCCAGTGATGTCTCAAAGCCCTTTGACATATGTGCTCCAAACTTTGTGTTGGAGCACCAAAAAATAAACTGAAAAACATTTTCTTTAGGTTTCTGGGGCCACAGTTTCCACTGATTTACTGTGAAATCAAACCTTTTTTGTTTTAATCAGGGTGCACTTATTAAAGGTGCAAGATGCTAAAATATGTACAAGTATTCCAGCGAATAAAGTCGATGAGTTGCATCTTTACTTGTGTCTGCAACACCATCCAGTGCAAACAGTATCCCTCAGCAGGAGGCAGCTGCAGCAGCAGAGTCACTAGCACAGTGGTAGTTGTAGCAGGTAAGACTGTGGTAACTGCATATTTGCTCTGTTGACAGACAGCTGCTTGGGGCTACAGTGAGTTATTGGCTCACCTCTCTATGCACTCCTCACATCCTGGCCCCCCTCCAGGCCGACTGCGCACTCTCCCTTCTGGGGCTACCCTCGTGTAGGATTACCCATTCCACAGGGAGCCTGCATGACTGGCCAGTTGGCTCACTGACTCGCTGCTGGACTGATGGATGGGCTGATTGTCTAGTAGGGATGGACTGTGTAAAAAATGATGGGCTAATGTTGGGCCCACTCATGACTGACTAAATAACTAACCAAGTAACTGAACAGATAGTTTACCTTGACCATCCTTAAGGCTCCATTTACCTCTGCCCTGCAAAGAAAACCAAGAAGTTTTCAAACTATACATCCATACTTTCTTAAAAGATTGGGAAACCATTTCTGTAAAGCTAAAAATGTGAACAAACTGGTTAAAAATCTAGCCTGGGTTTAATCGTGGTCCAATACTACAGAGACTCAACCAGAGAACAAAGATGGAGCTGATATATTGTACTATATTCTGAGACCATTTAATGACAAACATCAGTCGGTCACAACACAAACAAAAACACATGCAAACACAAATGTACATGCTTGTATACTCATTACTTCATATCCCAAGGATTAGTGTGAGTCTCCTTCAAACACACACACACACACACACCTGACACTGTCTGTCCTCTGAGCTCATGACACCAGCCAATACAAAGCTAATATTTTACCGGCTAGCAAACAGCTTGACTCAGGGTGGGTAATCTGCAAAGCTGTATTTTAGTGTCAACAGGCCTCTGTGTTTACACACAGCACCGGTGGTTAGTGTGAGCATTATAGATTGTGTGTATATATGCATGGGTTGTGTGTGTCTGTTTGTGTGTGTGTGTGTGTGTGTGTGCTTGTGTGTATAATGGCATTGGTATCGGCTGTAACATGCGTGGGAACTGTATAATGCTGGCTCTAGGGCTGGGAATGGGAGAGTGACCAACCCTGCCAACACTTGCCCAAACAAACCTTTTGGCCAGAGCTTGCTGCAAACACACACACACACACACACATACACACATACACACACAGGGCTAGCCACCAGTTGGCACTTAAGTGGACACTGGCATGTGTTCCCTTGTGAGCCGGTGAGAAGGAGGCTGCAGTGCAAACACTTTGTCAATGTCACATTCCCAATGTGAACGGAGGGGAAAGTCCTGTTTTACCCTTGAAATGGCCGACCCCACAACACACACCCCTGCCACGCCTTGCAATGCCAACACACACAAAGCCGTACACTCGCGGTCTTGTCACGGTCCAACATTCATGAGCTTGAGCTCCTTCGTAAGCTCTGTGTTTTTGGCATTTATGCTTCACAGCTGAGGGTGATGAGAAATAAGGGAGAGAGAGATGCAGGATGTCAAAGGCAGGACTTGAACTCACAGACACATGCTTCTTTTATAGAGGTTAACTAATAAATTTGATAGCTTTTATTTGCTGTTAATTTTTTCCACACGCTTATCACAAATCATATAAAACATGAGGAATGTAGTCCAACAGCGATTAATCTCCTTCTTGCATGTTCATTTCAGCTGCCTGCCTGATCTAAAGATGTCTCTCTCTCTCTGTCTGTCCTCTATTGCATCCTCAGAGGAGGGCGTTACTACATTTTTATCATGGCAAAACCGAGACAGGCAAACCTTATCTGCGTTATGCTGATGTCACAGTGAAATGACTGGCTCAATGTGTGTGTTTCATACAGGAAACTAGGGATGAACGCAACACTTTGTACAGCTGCTTCACAATAAAAACCTTCCATGGGCCAACTACTGGAAACTGCAGTTGGTATTGACTTGGTCACTGGAGAAAGTGACTGGATCAAGTTTAAATTTCTCTCTGAAAGAGAAAAAGCAGTGAATTGGTCAGACAAAGAGGCGCAAGGCAATGCGCATAGCTGAGTTACATCTCTACCCTCCAACTTAAAACATGGGTGGTACCGTGCCCATATCATAGGTACTGATCACGGCTGCATGAAGGTGTGGCACAGCAAAGGTATCTGGCTTAATGGAGATCTGCCAGTTGGCTGAAGAAAGACAGAGATAATATCGGAGACATTGTCAATGGGTTAATTAGGAAAGATTTTGAAGCCTGGATTTGCGTGTATACATCATTTCCATGCTGTCAGTTTTCAAGAGTCAGAATTTAAAACAATGGTGCAAACTTTGGGATGAGCCGGGAAGAGCAAGGGTCAATATTGGCTATAGCTGATTGTGGCTAAGACACATGTTAATCAAGCAAACACACTCAATCCAGCCTTAGAAACTGTTTATTATGATGATTATTCCACTGGCTTTATTTTGTCAGTCTCCATGGTGCCAGCATCTAGTGGACATTAGAGAAATTATAGCTTATGGGACTTTTGCTTTGGCTTCATTGCTGAGCTGTGCTGGTTGCCAGTTTGCATATGACCCACAGCCTCTGGCATCAAACATGGCAGGATTAACATGTCCTCCAATCTGTTGGCCTATGGTGTTTTTTCACTCGAGACTACTATTTGTAGTAAAAATAAGTCACGGTTGTAGCTCACTAGTGCACAATCAAGTACCTACACATACCGTAGCCTATTTTACCATCTAGATTTTATAAAGCTGGTTGTGTGGGTGAGCAACTTATTCAAACCAACTATTAGTGAAGTCAATATATGTCAAACAAAATTACCCTGGGCATGTTTTACAGGAAAAATATTGGATTCACAAGCATAAAAAAGCGCCAAATTGGATTCAACCAAACTTATTGAAATGTTCTGAACAGCCGCTTTAGTCATATTTAACTTGTTAACAGTGTCAAAGGTTGGTTTCAAGCCATGTTTTTCTTCGTTTACTTGAAACAAAATTTTTTGAGGAACATATGGAAATATGTCATCTACTCTGGGCGCCATTAACCAAACACCTGGAGTTGCAGTCAGTTGGTGTTTGCTTGCAACAGAACAAGCCAAATTCAGTTTTGTTTGGACTTTACTGCTACGCATAACAGTCTGCTCATTGTGCTCCCTGCAACTGCATGTCAGCTCGTTTACATACGGCTCTATTTCTTATCTCAGCTTAGTCGCTCTGCCTGGGGACATGACACTCAGGTTTCTGAGGTCGGGAGGGGTCACGTGATGTCAAAACCTCTGTGAGTAACCCCAGGGTTTCAATGTTTGCATCTATTTAACCATAGGAGTCAGAAAACAGCTAACAACATCACAAAAGTTCAGAAATGTGAACTCAAGTGACCTTTACTGGAATCTGGTGAAATTCTGCCAGTAAAGGTGTGCTGTATATGTGCTTTTTGTCCCCATTAACAGCTACCTTATTGTTATGGTGACGTTTGCTCAAAGCAAACAGACTAATGTATTGTGTGTGTGTGTGTGTGTGTGTGTGTGTGTAGGTTTAAATCAAAAAGGCACTGGCTGAGTTGAAGGAACTCAAATTCAAAACAGCTCAGTGGCTATTTCAAGCATGCTCTCTTGTCATCACCGCATTGTGATTGAGCTGATATTGTAGTCTGACGCTCTTTAAAAAGGTATTCAACGGTCCGGTGCACAGTAGAGAATTCTCACGCTTCCTTGTTTCAAACACAGATATAAAACCTGTCTTTATCGTCTCATTTAGTTTTAAAAACAGGGTTTCGGCTGAGGACAGGCCTGTTGCACAGTAAGTCAGTTGGGGCCAAGCAAATGAGGAAGCCAGCGGTATTCCTATAAACTGACATATCAGAAACAAAGCACACACGCACACGCACAAGCACACACATAAATTCCCGAGATAAAAGCGGCCGGACTCACCACAGTTTCATAAACTGAAAGCTTCCTTCTGAGTTATGACCTCTTGCAGCGCTCTAATGTGTGGGACGACACATTCCACTAACTGAGTGCTAGGCCGTAAACGCGGACAGGTTTGGAGTGAGTGAGTGAGTGAGTGAGTGAGTAGTAGTGCGTGTATTTGTGCTCAAGCCGTGCCGCGTACACAAAAGCCCTAGATGGAGTCTACCTGTTGTAAGAGTGTTTTAGGAGAACTGCTGTTCACTCTGACACACTCCAGCTGCAGTGAGTTTCTGAGAGAGGGCCGCTGGTTTGAGGAGAGGCCCGGGGTGAATTGCCGAGGCCTCTGCCGGCGAATGACAGGGCAGTGTTGTCACCACAGAACAAAGCAGCATGCATGCTGAGCAGTAACATCTACAACTGATGCCTTTTTTTTTTTTTTTTTTAACTGGCGGGTAAAGTGTCATAAAATGATTTAAGCCTTCTTTACAGAGTGCTTTAATGGGCCTTGTATAAATGTGCTTTTTGTAGTGTTTTATGAAACAAGTACAGTTAAAGGATGGGGGAAGGGGGAGACTTGCTTCATATTCTCACAGTCTGTCTACCCTGCACAGGAATTTCATTCATTTCAAACATCATCCCCAGGCTCTAATTGCTTCTCTGGGCCAGCTTAATGCCCCCCCCCCCCCCCCCCCCCCCCTCTCTGAAAGTCTTAACCTTCTACAGAGGACAAACAAAACCCAGGTCTCCAACCAGAGCGCCAACTATTTGGGGATTCAAACTAAGACTAAAATGATAAATAAATTATTCCTTCCTGTATAGGCTCATCTCATGAGTCTATAGGGCTACAGTTAATATGATTAATATTCAGACAGAGCAGCTGGCCCCTGACATAGCGTCCGTTAGTGTGTTGATGTGTGGAGCCACATTCTCACGGCCGATTGCACTCGACACTGCAGCACAAAAACAGAATGGTCATGTGATAAGAGGGGCCCCGCAGAGAGAGAGAGAGACAGACAGGCAGTGAAAGAGAAAGAAAGAGAGAGAGAGAGAGAGAGAGATAGAGAGAGAGAGAGAGAGAGAGAGAGAGAGAGAGAGAGAGAGACACAGACAGGCAGTGAAAGAGAAAAAGAGAGAGAGAGAGAGAGAGAGAGAGAGAGAGAGAGAGTGTGTGTATGTTTAAATGAGGACAGGATGTGAGGTTTGACTCCTGTTTATTTACCAAATAATACACATCCTTGCTAGAAAAAAAAAAAGAAGAAACAAACAGAACCCCCGGGATTCCAGCTCATTCACAAAAATTTCACAGAAAAACCTAAGTTTGGCAGCACAAGGGTTAAAGTTTTTGAGAAAGGTTGTGAAACACTAGGCGCAGAGTCTGAACGGCTCCTTCAGCATTCTTACCACATCCTGAAACAACGTCAATCCGATGGCACTGCGCAGAAAAAAAAAACAACAAAAAAAAAAACAACCCTTATCGGTTCAGTTAAAATCAACAAAGTAACTCCCTCTGAAAGAAGCACTGTAGTGTATTCCCCTTATCGTGCACTACACAGAAACATCCATAATGTGGATGAAACAAGCAGCGCTATCTGCTGCTCTTACGCACAGGCCTCAGGCACAGGCATCCCCCTCCTGTGCCTAAACACCACAAATGAAAAGGAGTCAATCTAGGGTCAGTGGCCAACATACTCCTGATGATATCACCGACTATGATATGATGGACTTAACTGACAGCAGATCAGCGTTTCCAGTCTAAGCTGCTTTCCTCCCATTATCACCGAAATCCACGTGACTGCCTCGTCATCAATACCATGCATCTGTTTATTGATTCTTGTATCTCAGCTGAATTTTTTTTTTTTTTTTTTTTTTTCCTTTTTCGAAAAAAAAATTGTCAATTATACAGCCTCATCAGAACCATGTGACTGTGCCTGAGAGTGTGTAACTGGTACCAAATCATGAAAGCCAGCCACATGGCATGAAAACTCTGTCTCAGCCCTGACATGTGCAACATCTCAGTGATTGGTGTAGTAATACAAATCTATCTTTATCTCCGAATTCATGCATGTTTTGGAGTTTAGATGGGAACCACATGACTCTTTGCAGTGTCCTACTCCTGGGTCCTTTCATTCTGCACCAATCTAATCTGTCCTTGTCCTGTGTTTACCCTTCACTCCAGAGAAGCCCGAGGTGATGCAAAAATGCATCACAATACATGCAAAATCTAAAAATCATCTTCCCCTCACTTTTAGGATTTAATCAACAAGCAGCCAAACATGCATTGTTACAAAGACAATAGAAGCATTGTAATAGATAAATGAGCCCATTTATTTAATGTCGGTGCTGTTTTCAACGCCTCTTCAACAGCATATTTACACCCAATCATAAGCATTCCACGACCACAGAGTGACATATTCTTCTAAGACTCTGCCGTCTCCTTCAACCCTACTCCGTCCTCTGTTTACAAGAGGAAATGTCTTCATCTGCGAGGGGTAGGAGAGGGGCGAGAGAGAGAGAGCTAGAGAGAGAGCTAGAGAGAGAGAGAGAGAGAGAGAGAGAGAGAGAGCTTGTGAGTGAGCGGAACAAGATAGCCAGAGAAAGAAAAGAGACTGAGACTCTGGCCATCTGTGAGTCTGGCAGTGAGCCAAACCACTGCCCACAGAGCCCAGGCACATGCCTAACTGCCTCTTTCTGCAATGGTAGTCCAGCCCTGCTTCCACAAACAACAGGCCTGTGGAACCACACACAAAAACACAGCAGCCACCAAGGACAAACGCACCCTTATGGTCATAAATAGGGCCCGAAACACAATATTTGTAGATGTGTAATTGCTCTGCGACAAAAGGCTGAGTGACACTGCTGTATGCGTACATGCATGTTCACCCAAATCTGCCGATGTTCAGTAAGAAAAAAAAAAAAAAAAAAATGACAAAAGACTATGTCAGCTGGTCTTTATATTGAATTAGTGAATCCCCCTCTGTCACTGTGTTGTTTTTGCACAAAGCATTAAAGTGTTTGGACACATTAAATGCATGATTTAACAGTGTCTCCACAAAAATCACATGCAGATCATTATTGTTTCACTGGAAACTCACTTAACACTACAAAGTGCACTGCTGGTTGCAAATGACCCCTTTTTTTCACAACAAAAGAGCACAATAACCGCACAGCTCACACCTGCTGATTGGAAATGAACTCTGGCCCACTTGAGAAATCAACTGGTGAACCTGACCAAGGGACACGACTGCTTTACACTTGCGTTCGGATGCTGAGGATGGGGCATTCTGGTATTATTCCAAGGTGAGGTTTTCTCCTGAGGTTTTGGGATCTCTCCGGGGATCTTTGGGCTACGGTCTGAGAAAGCAAGGTCAGTCATACTGGACTGCTCCAGAACAGAAGGCTCCAGGTCTTTGGATAAGTTTTATAAGTCTTCGCAACTAAAGCACAGAGCAATAATGGAGTGGTAGGATAATGGTTAAAAGTATAGAGTTAATGGACAGATAGAAAGATGGATGAATGGTAAGTAGAGTCTTGTCCTGCCAGCTTAATCCTACATTTCATGACATATGGCGAAAACGTTAATAACCAAGTAAAAAAAAAAAAAAGACCAGGGGGATACGCAACACTGGGGGCCTTTCATCGCAAAGGCTATGCATTAGTCTTTGAGGGAGCAGCCTGTGATGGTGTTGTTAGGTTCAAAGCGGACACACATGGGTGGCTATGTGGAGCAGGGTCTTGCACAAAGCCCTAATGGACAGCCCATTGAAGAGGACGCTCACAAAGTCAAAGACAGTGACTTAATGCTTAGTTAATATGCTGGGAGGTGCCATGCAATGCTGTGGGAATTTCTGTTCATGAGCAACTAGAAGGACATGACCCAAAGAGATGAGAATACACCCTGCTGCTGCTGCTGCTTTTGTACAAAACTACTGAAGCAATACTAAGGATGCTTTTTGAAGAGTGGATTCAAAAAAAAAAAAGTATAACACTGTGGGGAATATGTTTATTGAATCACACAAGTCATGAGTCAATAAACTAATTCCCCACACTTTTTTCCTGAACTTTTTTCTTGAGGTTGCAGACACACATGTAACAGTTAGTTTAATAAAAGGTTTAGTGGACGGTACGCTATCTGAGACATACACACAACACTCAATGCATTGGAGATGCTGTGTACTGTCGTGCCAGTTTGTTTTCTTTTTCTCTGTGTACATGAGAGTCAAGCAGAATGTGACCCCACAACTTGAAGATTGTTGTTGTGGCCTACCTTCGCTTTTCTTTTCTCTCACCGCAGAGCAGAAATATAGAGGCAGGCTTATCTGAGGCACATTTCCAAGAGTTCAAGACTCTGAGAAAGCAGGAAGTTCAAGTATGACTCAATGATTTATGTTTCTTCTGTCAATGTGTCAAGGTTTATGTTAACATAAATAACAATGTGGCACGTTCCTTCTGGCAAATGTAGCAAGTCCCAGGAGTGAACTGGTTTACTTTAGACATCACACTGTCAGTGCTGGCTAAAGTGTAAGCCAGCAGGGGCCTTTTATCTGTGGGCAACATGCACAAATGCAAAGTGGCTTCAGGAGATGGCTTGTCAGTGTGTGTGTGTGTGTGTGTGTGTGTGTTTAGGTCTAAAGAGATAAGAAAATGTGTGCGTCTGTGCAAGTGAGTGTGTATTGGGGCCTAGATATCCAACAACCACCTGCAAGATTCCTGTGGATTATTCATATATTTGTTAAAAGGGTGCTGCTTTTAAAGGCCTCTGTGACTCTCTGAGCCAAACCCACTGTGACTTAATGTTAAGAATATTATTTTGAGTATTTGTTTTTATTATTATTTATTTACCTGTGACAGCTGTCTCGGATCAGGAGCCCCGAAGAGAGAAGAGCTGGAGCTGAAACTAATGGCTCCCCTCCGGCTGAGGACATGCTTGGGAACCGGCCTGTCTAGAGGCAAAACCGGCAGCTGATAACATACTTCCATTGAATAGTCAGGGCTGGATCCGGATCAAAAATATAAAATTAAAAAAAAAAATTAAAAATAAAAATGCGGAAAATATATGACTGGTGAGTTAGAAAATCTTTCAATATTGTGGAAACGATCTGCAATCGAGCTGTAAAGTATTTCTGTTCATTATGAGCGACTCAAAACTTGTCAAGATCGCCTTCATGGATGCTGCGTCTTATCTGCCTCCACCGTTTTACCTCCTTTGGTGTCATTCTGTTGGGGAGGGGGGGAAATAATGTTCATTCTGCTGTTGCATTTGCTCCTTTCCTTCTCATTTTACTCAAATCCGGGCCCACGGACGACGAGACCTTCTTGCCATTTTCTGGATCTTTATGAAAACGCTTCCTCATTTTCAAGGCAGAAAAAAAGCTCCGTGCATTTGTGTTTCGTGGCGCTCACAGATCCGCATATCGCATATCCCGAAATGAAAACAAAAGGCACGACCACTTCCAAAAAATGTCATCAACATATCATACCGTGTGCAACACCCGGCGGATGAAGTGAGGCAGCTCCAGGATGTGAGACCTTGTCAAAGCCGTTCGGCGGGGGAGTTTTTTTTCTCTCATTCAGACTTACACCGGTGTCGAAATATAATCAACATGTAGGGCTTTTCCGTCTTTTTTCAGAAGCTGCATGATGAAGGAGCAGTTGTCTAATTCACCGCTGACCGTAAAGCACAAAGTGTCTGGCTCAGAGAGGAGAACCCCGACGTTCATCTCATTCAACTGCGACCCCCGCTGGCATTTACAGGCAACGTAGTGGCACGCGACCTAAAAAACCGACAAATAATAACTTTAAGTGTGTCTATTTCTCTATAACTACCTACCTATCGTCCTAAACATTAGCCTACTGTATGGTTTTAAAGCACACACCACCTGCCAGAGATGGTGCTGTTGGAGAGAGCAAAAAAAACGCCCTTGTCTAAGCTCGACCAATAGGAGTGAGGCAGCTATTGCTACCGCTATGCTGATTGGACGACATTGCTTACAAGGTATGAAACGACTGTTTTGATTGGCTATGCGGTCAGGGCGATCCCAAGACCTATATGAGCAGTCGTTTGCAGACGGCGTGGACTTTCTCAAGGGTATTCCTCCACAACGGGGCTTGCCCTGCAGCGGTCCACATCATTGCCTGTGATTACCTTCATCTCATGACTCATACTACTTGGGAACTGAGACTCACCGGGAGTTTGAAATACAGCCTGGGAAATACAGCTAAATGTTGCAGCTCTGGCAGGCACAGGCAATTTCCTCCATATGACTACTTGTGGTGACTCAAGACACATGCAGCTTGCATTGTAAAGCAGACTGAGTTACTCATTTTATTGTCAGCAAGCACTGTTTGGGTTTTATGTGTCTGTATTATAAGCCTTTAAAGATAATAGACCAATGACTTTCTGCTTGATAAGGTGTAGCTGACCTCATACTGCAGCTGAGTGGATAAAATAAGAAAAAAAACACAGCATCAATGGACCAGAACATTTTCGCTGGAGGTTTCAGTGCCATGCCCATGTGCTGGGGGACAATGGATGTGCCATGGCAACAGTCAGGCTTAGTGCCAACAGAGGCATAATCCCCTCCCTCCCTATTTCCATGGGTCTGAATGTAGTCCCCCCCCACGATCATACCCCCCACCAAGACGGTCTGCATCTTTTCCAGGCAGCTACGGCAACACTGCAAAACACAACCATCAAAGACAGTGGCAGGGGTGGAAAGAATAGTAAAAGAGCCAAATTCAAGTGGAGGTACACTGTGATTCCATTTGAAATGTTTTCAAGGAAAAGTGAAATTGCTTGTGTTAATAATTACTGGAAAGAGAAGTTCAATATGTTCGCCTAAAAGGAAAAAATGTGGTATTCTGAGTGAAACCTGATTTTTCAAAGAATTCGTTTAGAGGTAAACAGAGGATCATTCACACATATGCACATATTCACTTAATTTAGTCATAACTGTCTCTGCAACTTTTGTCTTTTCAAAACCAACTATGATGCTTAATCAAGCTGAATTATTGATTTTACACTTAAGTGGAAGAAAAGCTAAGCTCAGCTGACTTTCCCTCTAATGAATTACTTTGTACCACTGAAAGGTGGATCATGTCACTGCAGAGAATACACTCTTTAATGTCAAATGCTACTCCTGCTTATCACATCTTACTTCTTAGGCATTCGCTGCAAACATGTGCCAGCAGAGCAGAGAAGGTCAGCCACACAAGGGTGTACTGTTTTTGCATTTGTGCAGTTAACAAACCTGTTGTTGCCAGACAACTCGGAAACTGCTTGATCTTGCATACAACTACGTCAATGGCACGTCATGTGTGTGTGCACAGGACAGCACATACTTTACACTCACTCCTCTTAAGTGTACACGTGGGGAAAGGATTTGGGAGACATCTTTGTTAATTAATATCTTCCGCAAACTAACACACACACACACATACACACCTTTGAAGCATGGCAGGTGTGTTTAACTACTCCGGCATCAGCCTCAGGAGCTTTGGGATGACAGGAAACTGGTGAGCTGCATACCTGCTGATTCCCCGTGGGGTCACAGGTACCGTATCTGCTTGTGGGGCCCCCAGTACTCCACTCCCCCTGACTAGTCTTATTGAGAGCTCTCTGGAGAGAGATTGCAATCTCTGGTGTCCCTAATTGATTTACCTGTTAGCTTCTGACAACACTGTGAGCGTCACAGGAGTCGCTATCTATTGCTTCATTGCCCACGCAGCAATTTTACCCCTATAGTGCTCTTTGACATACATTTTCTATATGTGCATCGGTGCACTTACATCTGTAAACAAACACACCAACACGCATTTACACACAGACAGTATTTATTTTATGTTTTAAAACATTATGATATATATGCACATGCTCTTTGTCAAACATTTTTTAAGAAGCTTAAGTACGCACCCTCCCACCTTTGTTAGTTGGATTTGTGCAGTACTGAAAGACAAGTGAACTATATTATCACTCCATTTATATAGTACATTTGCACCCTTTAGCTTACTATATATGATAATGATAATAAAATATGATTACTATTATCATCAATATGAATTGAAAGAAACAGCATTGTCAGGCTGCAGTATCCTTTTGTGTTGAACCAGTACAAATCCCTGGAAATGTATTGCTCTATGTATGTAGCGCCATCTTGTGGTTGAAAAGAGCCCTTACAAGGACACTGCGCTTGTATGATCCAGAATTAATTAAAGCAATAATGAGGTACACTACAGTATATCTACAGTATATCCTAAGTATATTTTACAGAGTCGGATACTCCTGGTTCATAATCAGAAGAATTGTGCAGTAAGGTGTATAGCCTTATATTATCCAATGTATTGACAACTACAATATACGCTGCAATGCTTTACAAATACAAACATATTAAAAGCTGGCACATCATCTTTGCGCTAACGCATACAGTTTGATGAAAGGTTGTAATTCTGTAGTAGGATCTGTGCAATGGAACAAGAATTTGGTGTAAGTGTAAAATAATAAGTCCAGAAACGTTCAACTGAATGACTGAGTCCTAGATAACACCACTGTGTGACAGCCTAATATGATACTTATGTGTTAGAGAAGTGACAAATCTCTTGTTTCCATCCACATTATTTATACCCACTGTAAGCCAACAGCATAACCACAAGTGCAATGTAAGCCCTTTAATGACGACTGCAGTGATGTCAAAATGCAGTAATGCAATGACTGGACACGGCCTGCCTGCTTTCTACCACTAGATAGCACCATTTTACCGTGTTAAAGGCCAGTAGGATTTACAAACATAGCTCCTCAATAGAAGCAACACTAAACTGCTTCATCTGGGTAGAGAAAGAGCAGTAGGAGAGCTGACAGTAGAATATAAACCATGAAAGACTGATATGATACTGACCATAATAATTTGACACTAGACTTTGTATGCCTGGCTTTGGTATGAATGGAACAGCAGATGTCACAAAGACAGAAATGCCTACCACTTGCCAAGGCATCTTACAACTAATATATCAGTTAAGAAGCTACATACATTTCTGTGGACTATGTGATTCCTTATAAATCAGTTAAATATATCCATAAAAGAAGCAATAAGTTACAAACAATATCAAAATTGCTATTAATAAGAAGAAAGTAGCATTTTTCCAGTAGGGACAGTGATATAATTAAAACTGCAAAGGGTCCTAAATGTGCCATTATGCAGGGGTAGAGGTAAAATGGAGGGGACATTTAAGGACAACAACAGTCAGGCTGTCTGGAACAGTCTAGCTGTGGTAAAAGGAGAAGGAGAAACCTTTTAAGGGGACTGTTAGTCCTGACCAGGCAAACTAGTGCTTTGCCAGATTTGATGTGCATGACTTTCCCACTGAGCAAGTGAGCATGCTAAGATTCTCTGGTCTCTGTGACAAAGGAACCCAAATAACACATGTCCCCTGCCCCATTGCTGTCACTGTTGACCAGGTTCACCTTCATTTAAGGCAACTTAGAACTGGCACTGTCCATCCTTGCACTCTTAAAACATGTGCCGACCTGCTATGGGCAGCACTTATTTCTTATGGAGCAGAGGGTGTGATGTTTAAGCTTGGCTGAGAGAAGCACTTTGAATGCTGAGCGTATCTTAGTTTCTCATGACCATCAGCTGCAGTGACGCCTGTTAAAACAGACTGACGTCTCTTTTACGTCATTGTATGGGAGAGGATGTTATATAAAAGTCCATGTGGAAATCTGGCTGCTTGATGTTATCCTTCTTATCATCACATGACTATATGTCAAATATGACGTAAGACATTTGCAAAACTGTGAGGCTCCACAGTACATTTATCATGCAAATCAACCATATATGTCATCCTACTTATAATTACACTGGATTATCCCGGAAACAGTGTAGTGAATTATGGTTATGGAAAATGCTTGTCAGTAGTTTTTTTTCCACTGTAATTCTATTTTCAATATCTGTACAATAACTATGATATTGTGGGTCAATGTTTTTAATTACATGTGTTTGGTTCTCTTTTAAAAACCTTTGCATTTCCTATGGTCACATTAACTATGACTACAATATGAGATGTCATATGCTGCAGATGTTAATTGTCAATGTGACCGGAATAAGCTGACATCATCCAAGGGACACTGTCAGAAGTTTGAAAATTCCTACAAGCAGAAAAAGGCACTGCAACCTTTGACAACCATTAGTGTTACAAGACAGACAAAGAAGGAAGAAGAAAACTATAATAAAGCTTAAATAAATATTAAAACGTCTGATTTAATTTACAGTACATGGCCTTTTAGTGTACCTGGTCTCCTGTTAAGCAGTTCATGATAACAGGATGTCAAAACTGAGGCGAGACACCGTTCACCTCAGGAGAAGATCTCTACTGTGTTCTGGATAAGTCTGGAGACATCTTGCACTCAGGAAGCCACAGAGAAGTCTTGGAAGCACATCAACAGATGTTCTGATCTTCAGTCAAACAACCAACAGTCTAAAAAGGAAAAAAAAAATATAAAACCACCTCTCTTTGCCACAATAGAGGAAAAAGTCTGCATATTTCTCTGCTTGTCATAACTGACCGAAGTGGAAAGAGTTTACATTAGACAATGACTTTTATTGATGTAGGGATTAACTAATTGCATTTACTCTTGTTGCAGTAATTGAAAAGCTTGAAGTACCTTTTAAACTTTTACTCAAGTGTACTTTGCTACATTTTAAATCACCGTTATTACAGTTTACAAACACTGTTAATTATGACTGGGCAATATATCAATATTATATTGATATCGTGATATGAGACTAGATATCATCTTAGATTTTGGATATCATAATATCATGATACAACATAAGTGTTGTCTTTTCCTGGTTTTAAAGGCTGTATTACAATAAAGTGATGTAATTTTCTGAACTTAAAAGACTGTTCTAGCTGTTCGATTGTCTTTACCCAGTTAGTCATTATATCCACATTACTGATGATTATTTATCAAAAATCTCATTGTGTAAATATTTTGTGAACGCACCAATAGTCATCCCTATAATATTGTCTCAATATTGTGTCAATATTGATATTGAGGTATTCGCAGAAATAATGATTCAACATTTATCATGATAATTATCAATATTGACTGATGTGAAAATTTTTATCTTTTTATCATCATTTTTATGTTAATAACTGTTGATTGAATTGGACAAAATCTGTAGAAAAACGCTCGGTTTAAATAAGTGACTTTACCTTTACTTCTCATGATTACCTTTACTTATTCATTTCTGTTTACCTCCAGTGAGTCTACAGCGAGTTACTGCTGACTTCACCATTACTTGTAGATTTGTCATTTTTCTAAATTAAATTTGCAGCAGGGTCAGGCGGTCTTTTAAGAACACGTGCTGAAATGTAGAAATAGTTATTTCAGAATGCGTACCAAGACCTTTTAAATCACAGGCAGTGACTGCTAACCATCTGTATGAATACAATATGACTTCCACCTAACTGAAATATTCATACATGAGAACAGATGGCACCCTTTGCTCTGCTCCCTATTCTGATCCTATATACACTTTTATCTTCCTCATGAGCTTGTAGACCTTTATGTGTGTGGTTGTGTTTGTGTGCAAGTGTGTAACACCGACTGTGGTGTATTTTGTGGCCTTGACGGTGCCTGCAGACCCTCCTACTCTATAATCAAAGCCCTATGTATGACCACTGAGGCTTTTTGTCATCAAGCAGTCTTCACACTGCTTTTAACTTGTCCATTTTCAATCTTTATTGCATTTTTACTGACAGACACTGCATTATAATGAGTCAGACTGTAATGGCTTAAAATTATTTTAAATTCCCTGCAATCACAAAGACATAAAACAGAACATCTTCCTAATTGCTCTCATTTGAATTCACTTTTTGTGCGCTGCCTAAATGGTTAGCATTTGAGCAGTCCTTGCTTGTGGTTAATGAATTTGTAAGTATACTAGGTCTGAATTTTTAAAGACTACTGATTAAAGCTAAATTAAGTGGTATGCCCACAGCATCAACATCTTTGTACATTAGTAAATCACAGGGAAAGGATGTAAACGAAAGAAATGAGAGATCAGGTGAAATGCACATGCCTTTACTTATCATACATAATATGATGGCAAGAAGCATCAAGTCTGCAAGTTGACATTTTCACCAATTTTTGAATCACAAGTCAAAGAAACTGTACAGTTAAGAGTAGGATCAAAAGGTGTTGAGTTTTCAATCTATTTTTATTTCAGTTTCTCTATAATTTCAAGACATGATTCTCACCTTTGAGGTGTTAACTTGCACATTCTTACAGTGTCTTCAAAGCTCACAATCTGCAGTCGAGCGTCCCTGTGCGGACGCTTAAATGAAACAGAGAAAGAGAGAGAAACACATTAGACAGTAAAGCTGTCATTTTCATTGGTAACATCTGTTTAAATATGACTCACTGACTTTGACGTGTCTGTGTGAAAAGCACTGTGTGCACAGCCATGTGGGCCTACTGCAAAAGGGAATAAAAGTGCAAGGAAGGCAGATGTCATATTGTATGAGTCAGAGTAAAAAAAAAACTGATTACAGATGCTTAAATAGGTCACAAACTACCAGAACTATGAGGATGAGGATCCTATGCCATCCACATCCAACAACCCTGGGAAGCCAAACACCACAAATAGTTTCAAGGGTCTTAACTATGCAGACCCATCGCTGTCAGACGTCACCAAGAGGAGAGATTTACAGCCAGTTCACTGGGCCTCCATGTAGCTGAACAGTATGGGCAGCAAACTGTTAAACCCTCCTCTATGCTCTCTAGTTACTGGCAAAACAATATATTATCATTAAGGTGTTGAGTATGAGTCCGTCAGTTGTGTTTATGTGTTCATTCATGAACCTATGCCTCTAAATAAGTGACTCAGGTAATTAAATGCTTTTTATTCCTGAAAGCAGCTGGTTCTTGTGCTGTTGCTTAAACTCTATGCAAACCAACCCATGAGCATGTACTTTGAGGATATGGAGCTTGTTATAGAAGAGGGGCCAGCTGAGAAAAAGTGAACAAAATGTCTATAAATCATTTATATGTTGTACATTTAACTGCAAAACACATCATGAGACTTCAACAGTATCTCATTAAAGCACTGATCAGTAAATATCCACACTTATGAGAACATTTAGACCTCATAAGTTATACAAAAACACACACACATATACATGCATGAGGTCAAGCCCCGCATTACAGAAGCACAGACGTTTCACTTCTGAATTTTAATTACATCACTCCTGATGAGAGTTACAGAAAGGACGATGGCATTTGTGCAACAACATAGAAAATTATCAGCCGTTATACACAAAGACACTTTATTAGTGTTTGATGCTTGCTGCAGTCGTCCACACAACTGATAATTACCGTTTCTGAGTCATCCATCTAAATGTGTTTGCAGCACAAGCCATTTCACAGTCAAACCAAATGATAATTTTTTGCTTTCATCGCTGGTTGTAACCAAATCAGACACTACAACGATCGCCTTTACACTCATTTTGAACATTTGAGTGCTCGCAGGTGTGATCATTTGTAATTTAACATGCAGATCGATAAGGCAGAGCATGCAATATGCTCACTCAGGAGACCGCGGTCATTGAAGCAGTGTTGATTATTTGTAGTAATTTCTTTCTGACAGTGTAAAAGTGAAACTTTTTCATCTATAATACAAAAAGAACAGACAATAGAAATATGTTAGACACTAACTTTAAACTTCTCCCAAGTGGTGGAACAACAAATGACATTTCTTCTTTGCTTTGGTGTGTAAATGTAATTTGGAGAGAACCAAAACACTTGCATATCATCCACACTCTAGCTATAAAGACACAGAAATTACTTTTGAAATCTTTTCAGATGTGGGCTTTTGAATGACAAACCAACCAATCAGTACCATCATTATTTTTCTTTTGAAAAATGAACAGTCTGTTTAGTTCATTTGTAAAAGTAAGGTTAAGTAAAACAGTGACTGAGTGGAACTGAAACTCAAGGTCGTTTCTAATTACACTGACTTTAGAAAGACAGAAGCTCAGTGACCGTGGATGTAGTAAGCCTGACAGGTGGAAAGAAAGTACGGATTTGGGAATAATTATGGAAAAAGAATTTCTCCTTCAAGCCGGATACGAACCAGCGACCTGAGGATTATTATTCTCTGACCCCTCAGTTGCACATTTTTATCTGTAACCATAAAGAATATCTCACTCTTGTCTTACAAAACATAGTCATTGACTAACAATCTTGTTTCCACCACACTGTACCGGATTAGTACCTCTTGTCAAGTTCTTATTTGAGTTAGATCTAGATTTTTTGTTTGTATTCCTCGGCTCTCTGTCCATGCCCTCCAAGAAAAAGAAAGTGTAGCCTCCAAACTTTTTCAAAAATTGTCTAAACAAGAAAAGACAAAAGTAAGTATGTGTCAGTGTTTTTTTGGATCATTATTTTACCTTATGATAAAGATCATGCCATCTTTTGCCTGCACTCATTGGCCAGGCATCTGTAGAGGCAAATGACCTCAGCCTTGACAGCCACTCTGTGTCCTCCATAGCCTTGTGCGTCTTCTTCAAGGCCATTTTCTGAAATAATACAGCTACAATGTATAACTTCCAGTAATCAAAAATGTGTGAAATGAAGCATTGATAACACAATAGGCTACTGCATATCCACTGCATCCTACAACTGCAAAATAAAACAGTAGTCTAAAGCTACAGCAACCAATTCTCTATATCTTCTAGCTTACATTAAAATACAATGTAATGCATAAAAACACTGAATCATAGTATGGAGACCTCAGGTAGAAAGGTTTATTGGCAGTATTGTTTTGGCGATTTTAAGTGTGTGCATCAGCATGCGTTACATATATAATTGGGACATATTTACAGAATTTTAGAATGATCTGGACACCTTGATAAACTAGTAAAACTGGTATTGTCCCGACGAAAACGGGACATCTGGTCACCCTGATCTGGAATAGTTAAAGTTAGGAAGTTACTTTTAGAGAAAGGGGTAATGCCACAGATGTAACTGAACGTTGGCCTTACACATTTAGCGATTATATGACATTTACGTGAACAGCAGCGATCAAAATGAACACAGGCTGTTTCATAAGAATCTAATTCAATTCAATTCGGCAAGAACATGGAGTTGTTGTTGTTTTCTAACTTACTTCCGGAAAACCACGGTGAAAGATAGCTGCAGGTGTTTTGAAAACGCGTGATTGTTAGTACAAAAATGGAATTCATGATTTGATTGGCTTATCAATGTTGGATCTCGCCATTTGATTGGCGTTCAGAAAGATGGACTACGCTACATGATTGGATTCCAAATGATGGAATTCGTGATGTGATTTGCCGTATATGTGAGTGACAGGTGGAAAAAACGGATTTGGGAATTATGGGAAAAAGAACCCTCCTTCGAGCCGGATTCGAACCAGCGACCTAAGGATTACCATGTATCCGCTACAGTCCTCCGCTCTACCAACTGAGCTATCGAAGGGAGATGCTAAACTGTGGTGAGCCATTGCAGTTTTATATGATGATACACATGAATAGTCAGCTGTAGATATTTAATTTGTATTAGGTGAATAACATTTGAGACGGAGTCGAGCGAACAGCAGTTTCGCTCCAGTCTGAGCAAATTCATACATAGATTCTTACTGGAATTTTCCAGTCCACCTTAAAAGTGGCATAACGCCTGTAGATGGTGTTGTTCAGTCACTTTCAAGCTAATTCATGTGCTGAAAAACAAATATGGGGAGCATAGATGAAATGAGAATGAATCATAGAATTACATGGTCTTTAATTGATTTACAATCCTAAATTTGGTTCATTTTAACAGTAGCATTTTTTTCTAATTGCCCTTACTCATGGTAAACTGATTTTCAGTCTTATTGCTATTTCTGCCTATTTTCTGTGGTCCTACCTGATCAGTATTAAAAAGTTTGAACAAACCAATAATCATTATGACATGGGACATCGCAGAGTATCGTTATCCTGAATTTAATTCATTAATATTTATTCAATATTATTATAATTTTTTCTTATTGACGTCAAAACCTTTAGAGATTTCACTGCTTTTTTCACATCTGGACCACATTAGACCAGGTCCAGATCAAAAAACACTCTTCCTAGGCTGGTCAAATCTGAACTAGATTAACAAGGAGACTTCAGAGATTCATAAAAACACAGTTTCAGATTTGTGAAACCTTCATTCCATTATAAAACCATTATACTTAGACTTGTCAAATCTGGACTAGACTAACAAGGAGAAATTTATCCTTCTCTGTCAAAAACACTGCAATAGAACCCCACTCCATCTGTATTATAAACTATATATATATATATATAGTGTTCAAATATATTACAGTATATATTACAGTATGATTAATGATCTGCTCACTAACAGAAGAGTGAAAATAATACAAGAAAACTGTTGCAACATACAATATAAAATAATATGATAATGGTCACCAAGCTAGTCTGAGCAAATTACAATTGGTGCAGCAACAAATGACCTTTCTGGGACATGATTGCAGAATTTTTTTCAATTCAATTTTATTTATATAACGCCAATTTATAACAGAAGTTATCTCAGGGCACTTTTCACATAGAGCAGGTCTAGACCATACTCTACTTTACAGAGACCCAACAGTCCCCCATGAGCAAGCACTTGGCGACAACGGCAAGGAAAACTCCCCTTTAATGGGAAGAAACCTCGAGCAGAACCAGGCTCTAGGTGGGTGGCCATCTGCTTTGACCGGTTGGGTTGAGATAGAAAGAAGGACCCAGATAGCATAAGGAAGTGAGCCACTTCAGACAATGATACGGCACTGCTGGCCTTCTTCTGGGCCAGACAAAATGGATTTGAGCCTGAAATGGCCTACATGTAAAACAGCAAATATGGCCCAAATATCCCAAATCAAATGTGGGCTTTCTTTGGTAAAGATGCTGTGTTCTCAGGTATGTATATTCTGGATGTGGGCCAGTTCTGGTTTATCTGGTTTGTTCTTAGCTGACATACAGCTTGCTTGTGGCCCAGATCTGGGAAACAGGAGCGGACTGCCCAAGTGCCATCATTCCAGGTGGTATGTGGGCCGGATGAAAATGCCGAAAGTGTCGGGTGTGGGCCGGATCTTGGCCACATTATTTTTGCTATCTAGGGAGGAAGGATGGTGGAGGGAGGGTGGGAGAGAGGGGAGAGAAACACATGGAAGACGTGATAATAATAGAAATATGAATAATAATAATAGCAGGCATGGGTGTCACCAAGGCATCCTCACAGTCCTGGTCCTTGGAGGCCCATCATGCATGAGCAGTGGGTCCATGTCCCCTATCCAATGGAACCTGCAAGACAAGAAAGCAAAAACTCAGGGTAAGAAGCCAAGTTAGTAACATGCATTAATGGTACATGAATGCATACAGATGAAGAGGAGGAGATAGAGGAGAGAGGAGATCAGTGCATCATGGGAAGTCCCCTGGCCTATAGCAGCATAACAAGGGCCTGGTCCAAGGCGAGCCTGGCCAGCCCTAACTATAGGCCTAAGCTTTATCACAAAGGAAGGATCCGAATAATATTACCTAAAGGAAGCATATATAAGGCAAATAGCATTGGTCCAAGCACAGATCCTTGTGGAACTCCATGTTTAACTTTTGTGTGCATGGAGGATTCATCGTTAATGTGTACAAACTCAAATCAATCTGATGAATAGGATTTAAACCAGCTTAATGCAGTTCCCTAAATGCCAATTAAATGTTCCAGTTTCTGTAATGGGATGTGATGGTCAATGGTGTCAAATGCAGCACTAAGATCTAACAAGACAAGTACAGAGAGAAGTCCTTTGTCTGATGCAATTAGGAGGTAATTTGTAACTTTCACCAGTGCTGTCTCTGTGCCATGATGCACTCTAAATCCTGACTGAAAATCATCAAATAAACTATTGTTATATAGAAAGTCACACAACTGATTGGTGACTGCTTTCTCAAGGATCTTGGAGAGAAAAGGAAGGTTAGATATAGGACTATAGTTGGCTAAAATGCCTGAATCAAGAGTAAGCTTTTTGAGAAGAGGTTACCTGTTACTAAAGACAGATTGATCATATCTAGTAAAGTGCTAAGTGCTAAGTAAGGGCAAGACTTCCTTAAGCAGCCTAGTTAGGATGGGGACTAAGAGACAGGTTGATGGTTTAGATGAATAAATCATTGAAGTTAGTTCAGGAAGGTCGATTGGAAAAAAAAAACAGTCTAAATATATGAGGTTTTACAGCTGTTTCTAAGGTTCTTGTGTTTGAGGGTAACCTGTGTTTGTGGGTTCCTTTTGAGGGCGGGAGGTGATGAATTTTGTCTCTAATAGTTAGAATTTTATCATTAAAGAAGCTCATTTAGTCCTTACTGCTAAGAGCTATAGGAATACATGGATTAATAGAGTTATGACGCTTTGTCAGCCTGGCCAATGTGCTGAAAAGGAACCTAGGGCTGTTTTTATTCTCCTCTATTAATGATGAATAATAGGTGGCTCTGGCATTACAGAGGGCCTTCCTCTATGTTTAAGACTATTACCAGACTATCTTGCAATATTTGCTTTAATTTGTGGGTTTGGGAGTTATACCATGGAGCTAACCTCTGTATTTACTTCTTTTTTAAATGGGCGATGGAGTCGAGTGTCATTCGCAATGAGCCTGCAGCACTATCAACAAGATTATCAATTTTGTCCTCTGTTAAATTGAGACATGGCAATGAATTCAGTGTTGATGGAACTGCTTCCTTAAATTTAGCTATAGCACTATCAGATAGACATCTAGTGAAGACATTTTTGTCTAATGGCGTGTACTCCTTTAATAGGAATTCAAAAGTTATTAAGAAATGATCTGATAAAATAGGATTTTCTGGAAAAACTAACAATTTCAATGCCATATGTCAGGATAAGGTCGAGGATGTGGTTAAGAGAGTGAGTGGGTTTGTTTATACATTTAGACAAGCCAATTGAGTCTAATAATGAGATAAACACAGTGCTTAGGCTATCATTATCAACTTCCACATTAATATTAAAGTCACCTCCTATAATTACTTTATCTTCCAATCTGTAGTATCAGTAGTAGTAGTAGTATCAGAGCAGTATCAGCGGCAGAAAAAGCCATTATGGCTTCCAGAGACTTGGTAGACTATCAAAACTTGACACTACTGGTACCACATTCTGTTTCAATTGTTCTGTTTCTGCTCACCTTTCTGCAGCTAGATGGAAAGACTGAACTCAGGAGACTTGTGTGTTCTAGTCATCCTGTGATTCACCACTGATGCAGGAGATGAACGGCTTCGTCAGAATCTTGCCCAAGGAGGAGAATATCCTGGTGATGGAAAGACCCTTCTTCATCTTTGGAGGCTGTGGTGTTGATCCATTCTCCAGGTAGATGATTTCACAGGCTGGACCGACTTTCGCAGTGTTTCTCCGAAAAGACCTCCCCACTCTCTTCACAAAGGTGCTGATTCTTCTTGAGCACTTCGGTCCAGAGAAATTCTCTTCTTGTGATACATCCACTACTGGACTGGGACAAGCTTTTTTGATATCAAATGTGCGGACTGAACACTTAGATGTAGAGAAGATTGAGTCTGAATCCTCAGCATTGAACTCCTCAACATCAGTGACTTCATCTGGACCGGAAAACTCACTGAACTGGGAATCTTCTTCACGTTGTTGTCTTTTCCAAATACACCTATGCAGGATCTGGGCTGTATGGTACACCATATCATCCACGTTAGATTCGAGGGAGATGTCAGACCCAGCAGATTGTGGTGATTGTGGGAAAATGGTTGATGGAAAAATTTTAGCCAGTGACTGGTTCACCCTCCTCGTCACCTCCGCTGCAACCAACTTCAGCAGTTCATCGGAGTTGTGGTAACGCTCCACCATAACTCCCATCACTGTTCCAAGACAGGCATGCAAGGAATTCCCAAGGACTAGTTCAAGAACTTCCTCTGTCAGAATGTAATCACTCCAATCCTTCTTGGACACATCAATCCTGTTCCTCAAAAAGAGAAACAGTCAAACATTAGTTAACTGACCTGTCCTGGGCAGTGCTATTCAAACATTTTCCTCTTTTATGACATTTTTCATAACTTAGGGCCTTTATTTGAACAAAACACATAAACTCTTTAGACCATGATGTGGTGGAAAATGTTTTAAAAGGCAGTATTGATCATTAACTATATTCTTAGGGATCATAACAATCCCAAAGTTATAGTACGCTACATAAAATATGGATGCTGGAGAAGAAGGTGTGAGTGAATAACAGAGTTGGGAAGCTTTTGACTTACATTGTGGTTGAAGTGTTGCTGGACTCAATCTCATGCATAATGGTATGGGCCTCAGTTAGCAAAACATCCCCCACCTTGCTGGTGATCACCTCCACCACATCCTGGCACAGGCTTGAGAGCAACTTGATGGTGTCAGTGTCAGTGTGGGCAGTTGCCAACATCTTCCACTGCCTGGAGGTAAAGAGTAGGAATGGTTAAACAAAACAAACATTTCACCAGTGTATACACAGTATATAGTCATAATTTCTGCTGCTTGATAACTTAATGTAACTGAAATGTAACTTTTGACTTACTGTTCTGTTATTTTATGAAGATGTGATAACATCACTGGGGTGATGGCCATATCTATGGGCTTTAGTTCCCGGTCTTCACTCAAACTCTCTATATCAAATTTATCTGATGAAATCTGACAGAAAGAGAAACAAGGTTTAACAACCAGACATCTTTTATACAACAACAAAACAGTTCTCAGTATGGTACTGTAAAATATCTACATGTTCAAAATGTGACAACAATATTAACAGTGTGGTAATTGGTGCACAATTCACAAACCATCTCTTAATGAAATCTGCAAGCTGTCTACATTCAGAATGAGCAGATATAAATCTGTGACTTGATGCATTTGAAGGGTTATGGAGGTAACATGTTGTCAAATGTTGCCTAACAATTAACTATCAGATATTAAATATAATAAAAATTTGCAAGTATGTAGCACAGTGTGATGGATAACAGGGTATTTTTCTCACACATTGAATTTAATTGCATGAACTTTTATCATTTCTACAATAACTGATCTGAACTGAACTGAAGAACATCTCAGCTTTCATAACTAGAAGGCTGGACTACTGTAATGCTCTCCTTTCTGGTCTACTGAAGAATACAATAAATCAGCTACAAAATTCTGCTGCACAAGCTCTGACTAAGACCAAAAGGAGAGCACACATTACACCTATTGTAAAGTCTTTACACTGGTTACCTGTTAGTTTTCCATTTTTAATACATTTTGTCAATCACCTGTAAAGCACTATGAATTGTTTTTTATTTGTTTGAAAGGTGCTATATAAAGTTTGATTGATTGATTGATTGATTGAATCTATCTTTGTGTAAAGATCAATTCATTTCTAATTTGTTTTAAACAGAATCATAGCCACAAAATCAAAATGGAATGGAAATGGATCAAATGGGCTCACTGGTCAATCACAACTGAACCTGATTTTCTTACCTGTGCGTTCTCCATAACGGTTGATAGTTTCTTTATCGATCTCTCGGTAGCTTTCACGGTGGAGGTCTGTGTAGAAATGGTCACTCAGATTCTCTTGAGTTGATAAATGGACTTTAGAACTGAAGTGTCATCAAGGACCAAACGTCACAAGGGCGCCTGCATGACTGGAAGCGCCTTTGTGACCTGCAAGCGTTCTATCACCTCATGGAATGCGGGAGCAGCGCAGCCGCTACGTACACGCGCATCACGCGCTGTGCGTAAAGGCACCAAGTGCTGACAGGTGCGCAGCTCAGGTGCTGGACGCGTCTGTGAGCACGGATTCCGTGTCAACTGGACAGGTTTTCAAAAACGTTTTGATTCATATCTAAGGAATTAATAGACAATGCCTACGATGGAGGCACAGATGAGAATTATTTTGTTTTTATAGGTAAGTTATTAACTTTGTGACTGACGTAGCCTATTTGTTCATTATCCTTTACCCAATTGCTGTAGATTTATTAGAGGACTCCCTAAATACCTACTGTAATGAGTTGTAAGAGTGTGCAGTGTGTACTGTGTAAACATTTACTGAGGGTTGTAGTAACATAACATTATATCTGTTTGTATAGTGTAGGAAAGTTTTAGATTTTACTGACCATCAATGTTGAAAATACAAATCAATAAAGCTGTAGGGGCTTAAAACAATAAAACAAGTCAAATATAGCCCTGGTGCAAACATCAAATACATTTTAAAGAGATTTTCAAAGACACACTTCCGTCTCCTCACTTGCCCGCAGCAGCTCAATAGCATTTTTTCAATGTGACAGAAGACACAGAAGATAAAAATAAGAGAGGTGCTTTAAACTCAGAAATCTGAGAATAAAGTCAGAAATCTGACTTTAATCTCAGAACTCAAATATATTTTTCACATGTGACCCTAATCCTCTTCCATATGTCTCATATCTTTTTTAAACAGGAAGTTCCTCATGAAGAAAATTGTTGCCAGAAGAATCTTGTGATTTGTACAAGAAAATAAAATGTGCTTTGAGGGTATCTTTTCTCCTTCATAGATGAAAAAGGACATGAACAACAGTAATACTGTGAAATACAGCGTTGGAACATTGTAGAAAAAAATATAATATATATTCAATATAATATAAAATATATTCAATATAATGAAAAATATTTTTGTTGTATTTTTGCCTCAGCTATCACTTAATAGCAGCAAGTTGATAAAACTGCAGTGTTTTTCCATCCAACAGGTTATAGTGTTATTACTGTAAATGTAACTCTACAGTAAACACATTTAGAGGAAGGTGCTTCCACCCATCCATTAAGTCTGCACTGAACATAAAAATGATTGCTGTCTCTGTCTGAATATAGAGTTACAAACCATTGTGAAAAATCCAAACGCTGTCATCTTTTTTTTATCCTCCTCTTCACAGCAGCGATGAGTTAACGGTATCAGAAGCATACCAGTCCATTGAGCCTTGTTTAATTACTGTGTATCATTTTGCTCTATCTGGTCTGTCTGGTCTCAGCTTAGTCCTCCTTGTTACCCCTTTTATATTTATATTTTTTTTTACATTTGGAAACAATTAACTTCTAGCACTGCAGATGAGCTTGGAGACAAAGAACCAACGCAGGTGTAATTTGCAACATGTAGCAACCAGCATAAAAGTTGAATTGTGTAATTAAAATTTTAAAGGGGGACATATAATGCTTTCTGTGATTTTCTGTTATTCATTTCCTGTTATGATGTAGGATGTCTATGTTAAACATGGTCAAAGTTCCAAAACTTGAGGTGAACGTATGTAGAAATCAACCTGCCCTGAATGATTGTTTTGCGATGATTTTTTCTACCTTGCTAACGAGCTGACATCAGCTTGTCATGCCCATAAACGGCCATCCATCCCGTAGCCTTGGTTGCTAATGTTGTTGCTAACGTTTTGTGTGTTGTTTGCATTGTCCACTTGGATATTTCTGACCAGATTCTGGCTCAAACATGTATGGATGTATTTGCAAAATTGACAGAAGTCTCCCATGGTGCAGCTTCCAAGAGCTGGCCAATCAGAACACAGTGGGCTCATTGGGAGGGGGAGACTTTAAGAGACAGGAGCTAAAACTGCCTGTTTCAGACAGAGGCTGAACTGAGGGGCTGCATAAAGAGTCAGTTTAAGATAAATAAGTAGTTTTTTGAACTGTGAATCATGCAAAGATATTCCAGTAGATATTCTGATGTTGTAACATAACACTTTTATTAATATAAAACATAACCCCATCTGAGCACCACCTCCCTCTTTGGTTAGAATTTGTTAGTGCCAGGAGGAAACACTAACCCTTCATTCCAATTTCATCAATGAATCAGTCTCATAACTGTAAGTTCTTGTCCTGACAGTGACCTAAACAAAATTATTAATTAGAAAATGTAATGAACTTTTGTTTTTTTTTAACTTAATTTATTCATGCATCATTTAAATGCAAATTCAATAAATCTATTTACAATAACTTTTTTAAATGATCAGTTTATTAATTGATTGTAATGAAACACTGTAAAAGACTTAATTATTTGGGTAGCACACTTTAGATGCAATATTAGTGGACAACCTGTCTGTCTTTATGCCTTATGTTCTTGACCCAAGTCTGATGCTGTTGGAGATTAAAGTGTAAAGATCTTCATGGCAGCTTCATGTATTTTGATAGGAAAACTTTGATTTTGTTGTTCATAATAATTCACTCTGTTTGGTCCTAGTTGGTCCTAGTGCATGGATACATTACACAACACAAGCATTTTTTCTTTTTTTTTACATAATCAATCGATTGAGGTCGTTTAAAATACGTACTTTTGGTCTGACTTTTCAGAACCATCAAAGACTTGTTACTATCTGGATGAAAAATTATTATGTCGCTGCACAACAAAAAAAAAGATTTTTAATTGATCTCCTTTACGGCACTGTTACAAGTCCATTTGACTATTTGATACAACGCTGCTTTCTACACAACTTCTTCCAGTTATGTGGTTACACTAGACTGATGTGTCTATGGTCAAACACCCTGTTCAAAATGTTTTCTCTTCATTCAGTCTGCGAGCAAAACCAACCAAAACAATGACGATTCTTCTTCTACTGTCTTTACGGCAGGCTCGAGCCCAGGTGGCCCCTGTGCTGCCCCCTGCCGTTTCCTGTGCACATTTCAGCCCAGCAGTATAATCCGCTAAATTACACATTTTATATCTTTATAGCGCAGAGGTTCTAATTTGTGGCATCTTAACCCTTCTAATATGACGAGATTGTGTTTTGGTTCATTTGTGGGTGTGATGTTTAGTCAACAGTGTGATAAAATTGATCAGATGTATAAATAATCAATTGATCGTTAAAGAAGAATTTGCAGGTTATTTGAATAACACCATGGGAGAGATGAAAACAGGCTTCATTCACATTCATGAACTAGAGCTCAAAGTGGTTATACACACGTATTCTGAATACATATAGGTTAATTATAGGAATATTACGATCATAAAATTACTTTTGAATTTATTTTAATTTTGTCATTTCGAAATAGGCTACTTTACATTTTAATTGGCCTATATCATGTCATATAAGGTTAACAGGGAACAATAGAGAGGTTAGGAAATCTACCTTAAAAAAGCATTTTCCACTTTTATTATTGTATGTCACAAATACTTTGACTAAATACATTGAATACATTGAATACATAGAATACATTGACTAAATACAGGCTATAAAGGGAGGTAATGTGTCAGTTCCAGGACTCTACTGGCTTAATCAGATGGAGTTATGTTTTTTTTTTAAATCGTTTAAAAAATTACACATACTGGGCCTTTGATTGGACATCTCAGTTAATGAATGAAAGAACAACTTGTCTCTTGTCCTCAGCTTTGTCCTGTAACACACAAATCGTACACACACTTTAACAAGTATGGGGGAGAGAGACAGGAAGGATGGGATATATAGAGAGAGGGGATGACATGCAGCAAAGGGTCTGGGTCGGAATCGAACCCGCGCCACTGCTGTAAGGACACTATGTCGGCTGGCACATGCGTGGTTCTGACAGCAGGAAACGATATGTGACAACTTTACAGAAAAACAAGCCCAAAGTCGCGTATTTGGCGACTTTTGAAACGCAGGAGTCAAGGCAAGTCAATAAATATGAAGCGCTTTGCTTAATCGGTAATTCAATAATGGAATTCGTGAATTGATTGGTTTATCAAAGTTGGATATCGGTATCTGATTGGCGTTTAGAAAGATGGACAACGCAGCGTGGTTGGTTGTCAAATTGTGGACTTCGACATTTGATTGGCTTGTAGAAGATGGACCACGCTACATGATTGGTTTTCAAACGATGAGGTTTGTGGTATAATTTGCTGTGTCTGCGCAGACATGAGGGGCCACAGGTGGAAAATACAGATTATTTTGAAAAGTGAACCCTCCTTCGAGCCGGATTCGAACCAGCGACCTAAGGATTACCATGTATCCGCTACAGTCCTCCGCTCTACCAACTGAGCTATCGAAGGGAGATGCTAAGTCTCGGTGAGCCATTGCAGTTTTATACGATGATACACATGAATAGTCAGCTGTAGATATTTAATTTGTATTAGGTGAATAACATTTGAGACGGAGTCGAGCGAACAGCAGTTTCGCTCCAGTCTGAGCAAATTCATACACATATTCTTGCTGGAATTTTCCAGTCCACCTTAAAAGTGGCATAATGCCTGTAGATGGCGTTGTTCAGTCACTTTCAAGCTAATTCATGTGCTGAAAAAAGTAAGAAATAGGGGGAATATAGATTAAATGAGAATGAATCATAGAAATCTTCTGAAGCCATTTCACCATTTTCATAACATGAAATTGTCTTTAAGTGCCTTACAATCCTAAATTTGGATCATTTTAACATTTTACCCTTAGTTACTCAAAAGTCTCAAGAAACCAGAACTCCAATACGTCAAGGGACATCACAGGGTATCATAATCCTGAATTTTATTCATTTTTACTGGAGAATTTTTTTTTTAATTGAACTTGAAACATTTATTCTAGTTGTGAAAATGCAAAAAAAGTGAGGTTTCACAGTTTTGTTCACATCTAGATCATATTGGACCAGGTACAGATCAAAAACCACCATACTTAGACTGGTCAAATCTGGACTAAATTATTCCAGACAGGTTAAAGATTCTTTAAATCAGAGATTCAGATTTGTGGAATCTTTATTCTATTTGTGAAAATACAAAAAAAAAGTTTTTCAGTTTTCACAAATAGAATAAAGGTTTCACAATTATAAAACTGTGTTTTAATGAGTCTGTAGAGTCTCCTTGTTAATCTAGTCCAGATTTGACCAGTCTAAGTATAGTGGTTTTTGATCTGGACCTGGTCTAATGTGGTTTAGACGTGAAAAAAAACCCCAGTGAAATCTCCCTTTTTTGCATTTTCACAACTAGAATAAAAGTTTTACAAAGTGGAAACTATGTTTTAATGAGGAGTCTCCATGGTAATCTAGTCCAGAAATGAGAAGTCTGAGTATAGTGGTTTGTGATCTGGACCTAGTCTAATATGGTCTGGATGGAGAAATATCAGTGAAATCTCCCCCTTTTTTGCATTTTTACAAATAGAATAAAGGTTTCACAAATCTGAAACTGTGTTTTACAGAATATTTAGCCTCTCTGGGATAATATAGTCCAGATTTGACTAGTCTAAATATAGTGGCTTTAGATCTGGACCTGGTCCAATGTGGTCTAGATGTGAAAAAAAGCGGTGAAATCTCCCTTTTTTGCATTTTTACAAATAGAATAAAGGTTTCAGTGACTGCAGGCAAAATGTGAATTGAATTGTAAGGAACATACTGTAAGTTTGATGATACTGAATTTTACTTAAATGCAATATCATCACCCCCCCTCTGACCCCCCTTCCCACTTAAACACACACTGCACAGTCACCCTTGATAGCAGTCAGTGTAGAGGAAGATGTAGAGGCTGTAGGCAGCTGTTCACTATTGCCCTGCTCAGTTTCAAATATGGGCAAGGTAAAAATGGCACCCTTTGACGTGACAGCAATAGCTTCTAAAAACAGAACTGACACCAGCAAGATAGGAGCCCACACCCGCTAGGACAAGAGCAGCAGGCCCGCTGTACATCGCTCTCAGAAACGGATACTTTACCCTACTTTACCAGCTTTACTGGTCTTGTCTAATGAGGTTTTGGTAGTGTTTTTGTTTAGCTTAAAGCTTTTCCTGGCAAAATGAATAGCATGGAGAACTTGGAGAAACAGCTCACTTGTCCTATATGTCTGGAAATGTTTACAAAGCCGGTGGTTATCCTGCCCTGCCAGCACAACCTCTGTAGAAAATGTGCCAATGATGTTTTCACGGTAAGAAACCCAACAAAACACCACAGATTTATTTGTAGTGTAAAGGGAAAAGTATTTTTTAAATTTGAGGAACACTGTTGTTTTACATTAGCACCTCAAGCTAACAGTTTATGTCATCTGAACAATGGATGTTTTTATGAACTTGCCCTACATTTTGATCTGTTCAAGGCCTAACCAGTAACTGTTTGGATGACATAAATTACAGGTACATAATATTTTTTAAAATTAATTGAAGCATTTTAGACAGAAAATCACGTCTTTGTGTGCCACAAATGATCATTAATGAAAATTTAAGGCTTTGTTTACTAACATTATTAATATAATGAACTATTACTGTCAGATAACATGCAGACCTTGGGAATTTAGGATTTAGTTGTTGTTTAGTGTTTGTGTTAAAACACAAATTGGGAGTCATAGCGGAGCATTTCAATTTTTTGAATGTTTTTGATGAGGTAACACTTTTATATTATAGACTGTTAATCCACTGGATTAACATTTCGTAACTGTTGAGTGAAACAGTTAAATTAATCTCTGCAAGTGAGATGAATCTATCCATTAAACTCCTAAATTCAAGGTTTGAATGGCGACTATTTACAGGCTTCAAATCCATACCTCCCAACGAGGGCCGGCTCGTTGACGTCCGGCGGCCGCTTCCGATGCCCGTCCTGCAGACATGAGGTGGTTCTGGACAGGCATGGGGTTTACGGGCTGCAAAGGAACCTGCTGGTTGAGAATATTATTGACATGTTCAAACAGGAGTCCAGCAGGTGAGACAGATAAGACACACAGATGTGCTCCGTTTAGTCTCTGTTGATATAAGACAAAATCTAACTAAACGGTCACCACTTACACATTACAGACATTTCAGAGACAGGCTTTGTTTATCAGTCGAAGCTGTGTTTAACCTCGTGGTGTGTTGGCAGTTACTGCTGTGGTGTGGCCTGAGTGCCAGTGGCTTCTGAGTCAGAGAGCTGGAGTGGATGACAGGACATTCTGGTCGTAGTCATCTATCTACACAGATGATTAACTTAGTTGACTGTATGGCTCAAAGGCTCGTATGACATAAGATCCAAAACACTTCAACTCCTACACTCAGGATGCTTAACTTCATACACGATAGAATAGAATATACTCTCCATATTCACAATAGAGTGGTATTTTGTGGCTTTATTTCAGATAACTAAATGAAATATTTTGTGGACTAGTAATTGATAATATAAAAGATAAAAATGAATACAAATCAAGCATATTGCTAATCTCCTACACCTGTATACCTCACCGTGTGATGGTGACACACTGATTAAAGTGCTTGCAGTCCATGTGCATGGTAATATAAGACTGATGGACCATCAATAAACTACTGAGATGTTGACATTATCAAATTGACATCACACGTCACATCAATATGCGCTGGAATGTACTGCCTGACCGGAAGGCTCCACTGCTCTCTTTAAACCTCTACAGCAGCAAGCCAACGCCGGAGAGCAAGGAAGAAACGCCCATGTGTGATGTTCACGAGGATGAAAAGATCAACATTTACTGCGTGACCCACAGTGTGCCCACATGCTCCATGTGTAAGGTATTTGGAGCTCACAAAGACTGTGAGGTGGCGCCTATCACAAGCATCTACCAGACAAAGAAGGTGAGATAATACAGAAAAAACAACAATCATAAATAAATAGATAAGAAGATGTGTTCATATTTAACTTTTGAAATGTGTGAAAATCATGATCTCATCATTTACATTAAGTACATGTACAGCACATGCATCAAAATCCCAGATTTGAATCACACTCAATCTCAGGTATTTACTCTGCCGTGTCCTTTCCCCCCCAGACGGAGCTGAGTGACGGGATTGCCATGATGGTTGGTAACAACGACAGGATGCAAGGCATCATTAGTCAGCTAGAGGAAGCCTGTCGTGCCATAGAGGTCAGTGTCCAACTGCTGCAGCGCCTGGCTGCTCACTCACGCAGCAAGCCTCGCTCTGTGCACACACTAATGCACCTGCACTCACCTGCGCCAACGTACAAACAGATGTAATGTGTCCTTGTCATTTCCGCTCTCTCTGCTTTTATCTGTCTGTGAGATGTAGACAGAGAAGTAGAGAGAGGGAAAATAAATATTTTGGTGCCTCAGTCTGTCTTATGTTTTCCCATTTTCTTCTGTGTCGCTCTGACGTGCACTTAGCAGGGCACTCTATTTCTGCCTCTGGCCCACTGACATTAAAAACGAGCAGTGTAATTAACGGGTGGAGAACAGACAGCTTTCCTATGGTTCACGTGCCACAGTTGGACGTAGTAGAGAGGAAGCTGGAATGGCTCCAGTCCCCCATGTGTCGTCACTCAGGACGGGCATGCAGAATGAGCTTGACTGTCCTCCCTGCACATATGGCACTACCGCATGGGCGGAAGACAGGCTAACCCACCAGAACATTTGTAGTTGATCATATTTACATGAAAGTAACGATTACCTCATTTTCTTTGTTTTGATCTTTTTATAGTTTTGAATATTCTAAACTCTGTTTTACCCCAAAGTTGCATATACATATCTCACCCACAAGGTAGTGATGAATGATTCATGTTGTTATATTTTCACAATACATACGAATTTTCTGACTTTCTGTCTCTTACTTCTGTGTTATAGGAGAATGGTCGGAGGCAGAAGACTCTGGTGTGCGAGAAGTTTGACCACCTGTACTCCATCTTGGAAGAGAAGAAGAGGGAGATGAGTCAGAAGGTGACGGCTGAGCAGGAAGAGAAGGTGAATTATATCCGGGGCCTGACCAGGAAGTACGGAGACCATTTGGAAGAGAGCTGTAAGATCGTGGAGATGGGGATACAGACCATGGAAGAGCAAGAGATGGCTGTATTCCTAGTGGTAAGAATACCAACTGGGGTTCAAGATTTTGGTGTAAACTTAATGTAAAATGCTTCCCATCATCAGTGTTTTATGTGTTAGCTGATTGTATTTAATGTCTTTCTTTCTCTTGTCTCTTTTAGAACACAAAGGATGTCCTCAAAAAGTGAGTACATGTGTTTATAGTATAGTTGTGTACATCAAAAACACTTTTAGGGATGTCTCTTATCTTTTTAGTGCCCTTTAGTTTGCTGTTGTCTTTTTTATATCCTCATACAAAATATCCTCATACAAAATTTACATCTACACTAAACCCACTGCCTAATGCAGCAAGGTCACACCTCTTCTCTTGGGGCTGTTGAAAGTAATTCTGCGAAATGTATCAAATTGCTATCTTTAGTCGTGTTGTGGTATGTGCTAAACATCACAGATCAATTTAAACAGTGTTAAATAGACTATCTGAGGGTGGATTTATTCCTATAAATTCCTAATTGCACCTTTTGCACTCAGGATTGCAGAGGCATCTAGTACGGCACATTTGGATAAAGTTGAGCGTGGGTACGAGAACATGGATCATTACACCGTCGACTTCAAGAAAGAGGGCACGGCCCTGCGCAGCATCGACTTCCTGCAAGGTGATTGGACAGAGATTGAGGATGACAGAAATGTACTGTTTACAGCTAAGTTAACTGACTCCCCCCCCCCCCCCCCCCCCCCCTCTACTTCTTTCTACAGATGAGGAGGATGAGGACGAAGAGGATGAGGATGGAGAGGCAGGCGCCGAGGAAGGAGATGGGGCCCAGACTGTATCAGGAGGAGGTGCTGTTACAGCCACCTCCGTTCAACCTTCTGCACCCCAGCAGTTGAACTCGTCCCCCAGTGCAGCCAAAAGCGCCGCCTAGACCTAGCTGCCAGCAAAGACAACACCTAAACCAGGAGCATGATAAGTTTTGCTCCTGGATGTTGATTTCAGGTCAGTTGTGATACTTTTTCTCCAAGATTGGGGCACCGTGAGACAGATTTATATCTGTGCTGAAGGGAAAGTCTGAGTTGCTGAGGTAGCTCTAAAAGAAGATGCAGAAGTTTCAATTCACTGCTCTCTCTTTTATTGTGATTTTGTCAGTGCGCATCACAGCACACTGACTACTTTTTTTTTTTCACTAAATACATGTTTTGCCTCTTCCTTGTATTATTTTTTAGACATACTGAAAGAGAGACAGGATGTGAGTGTCTTGTTTTTTCCTGAATTCATACATTTTTTATGTAGCTGACCTTTTGCGACTCACTGTTTAAACCACATCATTAGAGAACAGCACAAGAGGGCCACAGGTTTTCCTCCATGTCGTATACTTTTTTTTATGGCTGATATAACTTTATGAGTAGGGAAGCAGAGGGGGGAAAAAAAACGGCACTGTGACATTTAAGTATCTCATACAACACCCTGTATTATGTGTCATATTCTTTGTTGTGTAACACAGTTATATTTTCCTATAATGAGCAAAACACCACATTTTGCCATATTTTATGTGTCATTAAAACTGAATTGTAAAAAAAAAAAAGTCTTGGTTGTTACTAGATGAACAAGCAGCCTTCAGTTTCATCTTACGACCACATGTGTCGCTGTGCTTCTGGTTTCTGCCTGGACTGAATCACCAATGAAACAGATTTTGTGTAACACCCTTCCCTGTTTGTATGTGTGTGTGTGTGTGTGTGTGTGTGTGTGTGTGCATGAGAAAGAAAAAATACTTATTTCTCTTTATCTCTTTCTCACACTCTTTCTCTCTCATCTTCTCCTGTCAAATGAAATCCAGCTAGAAAAGGCATTAGTGCCCTTTTTAAAGCCGGTGCAGGCAGTTATAAGATCCTCCTGTACTGTTTCTATTCCTGCCTACAACCTACTGTACATATCAGACTGCAGTGAACCTCAGGTCATCTATCTGCTGCCCTGAAATGGTCTCACCTTGTTGTGTATTAAAGTAGTCCACCACTGAGCCCCATGTGATTATTGCACACCATCTTTCAGTGAGTTGGATCCTTTACAAATGGGCTCAATGCAGCACTAAGCCTCAAGTTGCTAAGTGGGCCAAATAGAATAGGATGACTCACACCCACAGCTCTTGTTTGGTTTACCCTGACACTGTGGGTCAAGGATCAGCACAGCATGCAAGTGCACACACACACATGCACACATACTAAGTGTGTTTCACACTCATTAGCTATCAGTGGTGCATCTTTGAGCAGTCTGTGGTTGCCTCTTGTTGTTATAATGTGAATTGCTTCTTTAGGATTAAAGCTTTAGATGAAATGATGCTGTATCAATGTTTCTCACCTGCATAACTGCAGGCGTTCTTACAGCATCCTTAGAATGATATTTAGTACATTTTTGTAGATAAAGCTGTTTTGTTTGGGGTTTTTTGGCAGTCATAAAAGAGGAAGCATGGTGTTAACTTTGCTCCAGAGCAACGGTTACACCATATGTATTCAGGTAGAAAATCTTTTCTCTATAAATCAATATCTGTGCAGGCAAGACTCTGAAGATGCAGTGGCCATTTCTGCTCTCTCCAACCAACTGTTTGCTTTGTTTTTAACCAGAAATCATATTCAGTTTCCCCATTGTGAGGTTACAAATAAAGTTTATGTTAGTCAAGAGTAGTAATTAGAGTAACTGGGAAGAGTTAGTAACTAATTAGTTTTTAGGGGATTTATTTTTAACCCACATGTAAGGATTTCCACAGAGAAATGTAAGCATTGCTTTTAATTTTTTATTAAAAAATATAGATATAAGACGTTCTCTTGCACAACAGAAAATGACTGGTTGCACATAAGTTTATTAACAAACATAAATATCATAAATACAGTGATTCATAATCTAAAACAAAATGCCAATTTCTCGATGCAGTATTTCCTGGCTCAACCAAAATAATTTAATTTCAAATATGAAGAACAGTGTAATTCTACAGATTTGACACCAACATTAAAATGGCAAGGTACAATCGGATCATTTTAAGTCAAGCCCGTTTACGCTCCATAGTTTGAGGTTAAAGCTATAAATAATAGAGTGATAAAGCAGCACTATATTGTACAGAGCATGTTTTGTGCTGATGGTAAAAATGCAAAAAAAAGAAAAGAGAGGGAAGGGGGATCTTTGGCGGACAGGAAAGAGGTCTTCATTTCCCGAAGAGCTCCATCATTCTTCTGTTATTTTGCGCTTGCTGGGCCAGCTGTTCCGCCCTGGACATCTCCATCATCTCCCGGAGCAGGTGGAAGGTCAGATCCAGGGATATCGGCGGGTCCTCGGACCTCCTTCCCCTCTCCATCGAGTCGTCCCCGCGGTCTCCGAAGCCGCTTATGAGCGCCCTGATGTTCCCAACTTTCCCTTGTAAAAGGCGCCGCGTCAGCTGGAGTTGCAACGCTCTGTTGTAGATGGCAGGTGATCCGCCGGGATACATTGACGATGATGGGAAAGAGTTAGAGTCCCCGTTGCCTAGTCGGATGAAATACTCCTCTCCAACCCGCTCTAGGATGGGACCAGACTGCTGCTGCTGCTGCTGCTGCTGGGAGTTTTGGGTTTGGGGAGCTGGGACGCGCAGGGCACCGCCAGGGCTCTCAATAGCCCGACATTCGTAGCGCGGTAAGAAGGCAACTAGCAGAATCACGGTGGTACCAAGTAAATTGAGCTTCATGTCAGGATATCAACAGGAATCTGAAGAAAAAAAGAAATGCCATATGTTTATTTTTCACCCTAACTGTAGTGTAAAATGAGCTGCGTAATGAGCAATTTACGCACATAAATCAGGCATGACATCAACGTAAGAGGTTGGTAACTATGAACAAAATTGCTACAGTTAATTTATTGTTGCAAGAGATTTTGTGATTTACACTTATCTGTAGTAATTATACAAAGGGTTTTGAGAAATTGGTCGGTATTGTGGAATATATGCGCGTAAAGACTGATTTTTGGATTGGTGATGGATAAACTGGAAGTTTAAGCATCATTGCCTGCATACCTCTTTTCCTTACGATAAAAACGAAATCAAGCTTTAAAATATAGAGAAATTACTAACAGCAAAAATGCATTCGATGATCTGTAAACAGCTAAATTTGTTAAAACGTTTGTGAAGCCAAAGCGCAAGACCAGTTTCCGAGAAAATGAGAAAATGCAACATGCCAAAAAAAGCATGCAGACAAACTCACAATGTGTATAAAATAAGTGAAGCTTTAAAAAGAGCCTTCATACCTTCAATCTTTAGAGGAGGTCCAGTACAGCCGTGTAGGTTGCCAGGTAGTTGGCGAGATGCCGCCCTCCTTCACTTGTTTGAAGTATATAGTTACTTAAGGAGTAGATGCTGAATGGACTTATATAGCCAAGCTCACTATAAGTGTCGCGCTCTAAAATGAGATTGAGTCTGCGCGTTCTTGCACGGGGTGTAACGTGAATGGACGCCTCTGACAAAGTGCTTTAGTTTAGATGAGATGAGTCATATGTGAGTGTGCGCGCGCGTGCATGCGCCTCTACCTCGGCGCTTTCAGAATAGGCCTATAGGTGCCACACCTGCTTGCATTTTCACTTGACTGAGTTCATTCAAAATGATTGCAGGGATTCTTGGATTCTGAAAGGAAAATACCCAAAAGTGAACTGTTGGAAAAACTAAGTAGTGAGTCCAGATAGGGTTCAAATTGTGCTTTTTTTCCCTCACTCTACTTCTTACTCACCACTTATTTTCAGAATTTGTATGTTTCCAGATTTAAATGTGCTTTAGTCTGCATGACAAAAATATTCCTTATTAAATAACACACTCCACTAACTGCTCTTTTTGTTGCAACAGTTACACAGTCATAATGCAACAATGATTAATAATAAAGAGACTAAACATATTGGAAATGCAATGACATAGTTGCAGGTACAACAGGTACATTTTGGTGCAATGTGCAGAACCGACTGTTGAACCACACTAATGATGCCATAGCTGACCTGTGTTGTATTCAGCGAATGTGCATCTGCAAACGGCTCGGGCTGAGAGACGGGCATTGTCTCCCAGTGATTCATTACTGCTGCTGCACGTACACGTACATCACCACCTCTGCCACTGGGTGCCTTGGCCACTTCACCTCGGAAGGGCCCTCCGCCAAAACCACGCTCTCAAGATCGAGACCTTCATCAAGTATCGAGCCATTAGAATCCTAAACAGCTTAATGATAGAAAGTAGAACTGTCACTTGTCTGTTTCTCTACTTGTTTCACGCTTACTTCAACTAAAGTGCAACACAATTAAATAAGTAATGACTAATAATGTGTGTGGAATCACATCCTGTTAAATATTAATGGTGAAACTTTTCCACATAAGCATAAACTCCACATATTTGTTAAGTCACCTTCCACAATGTTATGAAACCCTACCCATTAATCCCTAACAGCAAATCCATTTCCCCCAGACATACAGCCTGGGGAAAAACTAAGTTTCAGACATACAGTATATGCAGAGGTCAAAGTGACTAAGCACACACTGCACACTAAAGTAAAACATCAGCCAATTTGAGAGAGAAATGAGAGGAGAACATTTGATATAGTAAATGTAGTTGTGGAGTACAGTTTTTCTTCAGAATATCTGCCATCTTCCAAAATTCACATATTATTCGCTTTAGACAATTTAGTATATCAGAGTGTAATTTGCAGGCCGTGTGAAATTCTTTCTCCTATAGTGTCTTTCCACTTTGTCGCTCTCTGCGCTCCATGCTGCTCCGGGGGAGGTGTCAGGTCCCATCATAAGAAACACATGTTGGCTGACACAAATAGAAAACACCGCCAGATGAGAGAGTGACTGCTCGTGGTCAACTCATGTCACCTCATTTTCAAATCACTGTCCCTGTACGGATCACTGGGAGAGAAATCCTCTCCTGTGACGCCACGCCGGAAAAGACTCAGGCTTAAATTATTATCCCTTTTGTTTCCTCAATTAGAGCAAGTCTCTCAGATGATTAGATTAGATAAAACCTTAATGATTCCTGCAGGGAAATTGGGATGTTGCCACTTAATATGACCTTTGACCCCAGCCTCTTTCTGCAAGTGGGAAACACAAAAATAATCAAGATGAGTAAAGTTGAATCTCGACAGTAGACCCCCACCCCACGCCCCCAATAAAGGATTTCACAATACCACTTTCACACAAACAAATTCTCCATGGCAACACATTCTTTTAATTGATCATTTGCCTTTCTAATAGTGATCTGCTATGAGGAGGGACAAGTACTCCTCATCAAACTGTCCCTTCCTAAATAATTGGACAGCTTTCCCCCAGTGTATTGAGCTTTGTTTTTCTACTAATACTTCCGGTGTTCTGCTCGACTTTGACAATCTCGTTTTAATAAACAAGGTCACTCTGGCTTTTTAAAAGAGTAATAGTGGGTGTTCTGGTGCGGTTTGCTGGGACTGCAGAGCCCAGAACTCCCCACTTAGACCACCACTCTGTACTGTAGCTCAGGTGTCCTTTTGGTTTATAGCACAGTGATATTACCTGTTATAAAAACACAAGTGAGAGCTTGGCCTTTCATCTCAAGAAAAAAAGATGTGGGAAAAGTTCACAGAAATGGCATTTCTTGTTTTACAATTGACAACAAAATTGTATAAAGCATTCATGTAACCAGCCCACATGATATAAATGTACAGTAATGTTCACTCATGACAGACTAAATGGCTAAACAGACTCATTAATTATGCAGGATGAAAGCTGCTGGCCAGTATCCCCTCTGGTGTACTTCTGCTGCTTTTAGAAAAAAAGAGCTATTTTGAATGTGTCTAGATGCAAGTTTCAGAATTTCATAAGCAAGGCATTTGGACATGATAGAATACAACAATCTTGAGTATAACAAGCTCTTTGAATTATGACCTCTTAAAAATTAAACATGAGACAGCTGGCTTTCCTGGGCTTCTCCTATAGGTTTGCATGCAACGGAAGAGTGTGTACGGAGCCTGCATGAGAACGTGTTAGCAAATCTGTCCATAATGCAGCTGAACCCTCAAGGGTCGTTCTGTCCATATGAATCTAGCATGTGTAGCTCTGAAGGCGTTAAATCAGAGGCTTCCCTAATGCTTGTTCACATAGTGGAGACCAATCTTCTCACACAGGAGGGAACATAATATATGCAACAAGCCAATACTTAATCTCTTCAGAATTAACAACCGGGAGATTAAACATCCTTTTAATCTCATTTTAACATTGAATAGTAGAGAATAGAACCAAAGTATCTGTCATGAACTTATAGACTGTAAAAAATATGAATGTTGTCACTGTGACATCACCCGTTGGTTTGTGGACTGCCGTTTTGAAGCCCCGAGTTTAGCGATTGGACTGTCGCCATCTTTGATTTGACCGTTAGCATCTTTGATTTTTGGAGCCAGATGTAACCATATATGGACGTGAGGGTGGGGCTGACCATGGCGCTAATTGCTAGCTCGGTTAGCATGGTGCATTTACAGTCTATGATTAATTGTGATATTACTAATGCTAATGCTAATTTTCGCTAGCAAAAAAAAGGCTGGAAACCATTAAAACAAAATGAACTAAATGAACACCAGAGTCATTAGAGGGTCTTTTATCACAACCAAACGCTGAACAAGGCTTTTTTAAGCAACCAAAATGTTACAATTAACTTTCATGAATTGAAAACACACTGTAATAGTTACGGATACGGCCATACTTTGTGAATCTGGGGTTACACGATGTTTATGTTACCTAACCAATGTTGTTGCCGTGGTCGCTGTTATGGAATTTTCCGTCTTTAGGGGTTACAACTTGGGATGCATTGGGTCAAGCCAGGGCCTTGGGGTCACGCTGTAATTCTTAAGCAGGAAGGAGGCATCCTCTCGTCTCCTTGAGACTCCAGCTGTCTGTGATGTTTTGGGGAAAGCAGAAACCTCTCTGATAAAGGGTAAATCAGCATTGCCATGGTCACCAAGGTCAGAGAGGGCTTCCTAGACGACACAGATAAGTGTGAGCCAGAATGTGCTGACAGTGACCTGAAGTTCCATGCAACATGACCTGAACTGACATGGGTAAAACGCAGTTCCTTGTTTAGAAACTAGTGAACCAATTAGACTAATTTTTCATATTGTAGGCTGATCTGCTCAGGCAAAAGACTAAGAGTCAGACCTTCAGGGGGCAGAACGGAAAGAGACAGCATCCAAGTTGCAGATGACTTCGATGTTCGCTATTTCAGTTCTCCTTGATCAAGTGCTTCGATAAACATTTTCAGCTTTAAGACATCAAAGGCTCGTGTTCGCTTTTCTCCACTGAGGTGCTGACCATCGCTCAAAATATCCACAACAGTAGCGACTTGTCAATTACAATGTAGCCACACCCTAAAGCATATGCTGCTTTATTGTCAAATTTAAATTAAATGGGAAAATAATTTACAAAATGAACATCATGCTGTATTGAAGAAGACTCGTAACCAGCGATTGAGACCATAAACTCATAAGGAAAGTGTTTACTGAGGTAATAAATCAAGTGAGATGTAGGGTCATTTTCTCATAGACTTCCATACAATCGGACTTCTTTTTGTTGCATTAGCTCTTATCTGGTGGACCAACCACTGCTGGATAATGGAAAACGTGTCTAGCTGTGTGCTGCTTGGGATTTTTCCTGGGAATGTCACCATCGACACTTAGTTCATAATACTGCAAATGCAAGGGCTTTCATTAGTGGGCCATAGCCTCAATTACAATTGTGTTACCTCATTTGGTGATTGATAGTGACTTAACATTTAAATGAAAATCTTTGTGATGATTACTTAGGATAATACTGTTTTTTTTCTATATCTTTCTTATTGACAACAAATCCAATGAAAACACCAGAACGAACTGTGTGTTTGTCCATCTCTTATTACTGCCTGACACCTCTACCCTGTCTGTGGCATTCAGCCTCAAGCCCATTGGTTCCTGTGCAGAAGCAAACCTTTTAAAACAGGTCACAACTTTAGTTTAATTTCTATAAAAGACTCAATAATTCCCTAGAACAGCTGGGCACTGCGGTTTTTCGCAAAGGTTAGTCAAACAGGAGAAAATAGTGTGTTTGTTCAGGACTATATAATACACTTGTTGTCCGCTAGTTATTGTTTATAGCAACACTACGTATGTAGGAAATAAACTAAAGTGCCCACGTTAATTGTAAGAAAGGAACATGACACCTGGAGCAAGATTTTGGCTCATTGATGTGTTTTTAATAGTTTTTGGACAACAGAGGAAAAATACATGTATCAGGCTTTGGCTAAACAGGAAATGGTTGTTAGTGGGATCAATTCATGGTTGGTTTTGGTCAACAGTAATATCACCAGCCTTATCTTATAACCTGAACACTAGATATTGCTGTACTACTTATTGTATTATAAATCAATGAGATATTACATGTAAGTTCTGTTCAAGGGGGTGGTTTTACTGTTTTTATATTTTGGTGTGAAAAGGACAAAGGGAAAATGTCCATCAATGTTCTCAGTGATAGATCAAGTCACCGGTGAACATCTGAGTTCGTACGAATTCACAGGACAAAAAAACATTTGGCCTTGGATGTTCAAAAGTTTACATTTTGTGCTGCACTTCTACTTGAAAAGGAAATGACTGTAACCCCATTTAGCACTGACGCAGGATGTCTATCTTACTATTTAGTCAAAATGAAATGAATTGATGATCTTTGGCATGCCTGTAACTGTGGGAGTGAGTCAGTATTTCTAGCATTTAATACTATATGTTTGAAAACTGAAAAGCATATATAAAGGTTTAACTCAGCAACTGTGCCAGGTGATAAATGTTCTGCCTCTGTGCATGATTTGATGCTATTAAGATATATTTCATTTCAGCGATATGTGCCATACATGAATAATGTTTTACTCAAATAACTGAGGCAGCAGCCGCAAGAGTGGAGAAACTAGTAAAGATTTGACTGGTTGATAATGTGACAAAAATTGCCGTCTTCAGAGAAATCTAGGCCAAAGCCATTCCATCGAAATTGTAACCCAGTTTTCTGTGAATTTGATAACTCACGTTGGCCATAATTGGCTCTCATAGAAGCCCCTTAGTCTGAACATATGACGCTTATACTGTCTTCTTTGTCATATCATGGTTAAATTGGGTTTATCATTTATAACTCAGTATTTTATTTAAAATATGCAGCTGTAACTCGCGATCAGCAGCATGAGAAACAAAATAACTTGAAGCCTCAGTGAAAAATGATTGACAAACATCATATGCATCACCACTGACAGTTATTGTACAGGTCAACGTGACAGAAAACTGCCAGAGAAAAAAAAACACTTCGAATGGTTTTCTTTATTTTAGACTTGTCTCTGAGCATCACTGACCTAAAAAATATCTCCTTTCAATTTAATGCAGATATCTTCGTTCCATGTAACCATCAGAGGCATAAAGGATGAAATGGTTGTCTCTCTGGATGTTTGTCACTTTGGTTTGTCTTACAGCAAACAGTGGTTAACTTTTATGTTTGAACAAGGGTTCAGACCAAACAAGCTGTCAATATGCAGAAAATATAATGAATAAAAATGTTTTTGCCTGCTATTTATAGCATTTTCTTCTTCTTTATGTAATATTTAATATGAACTTCGCATTCTTTCCAGTCGTATGCTTTGTTTCGAAGGACACACAGTTTTGCAGAATGTATTTATTGTCAAGTGGAGGACTAATGAGAGAAAACTGTCAGTGTACTGGAGGCAGTGTGGTCTTTTCTTCCTTTCTTCAACCAAGCATGTCTGCTGAAACTTTTTTTTTTTTTAAGACAAAAGCAGTCACAGTAAGTTACAGTTCAGCGTGAGGATAACCAAGATTGCATAATAAAGGGAATGCTCATCTATCAACACACAGCAGTGACCAGTTTGGTCATTTCAAAAGGCAATTTGACATCAATTATTCATAAATTCACCTCTTGACCTTTTTCCATAAGATATTGGAGATGCAATAGTTGTGATGATTTAGTCAAATTGACTAATAGGTCACTGGTTTCTAAGAAAGCCTTTACCCGGTGTCTATGTATACACACAGGGAGCTTCCTGCCCCTTTGTAAAGCCATGTATGCAAAACCCAAGTCCTCTCAGATGATCGCGCTGGGCATTTGCCCCATAGCAAACATAATGGATGTCCTCCACCACATTAGACAGGATGCAAGCCAGTGAAGATGCAATGAAATCAGCTGTGTTTGTGCAGGATGAGACGGATAGTTGTTTTTCGGAAAGTGAATTCAGTAAAAACAATAAATGTCGGGCTGGGCTGTGCTCTTGTCAAAAATATACCTTTGTGCAGCAAAAGTCTTGATTTTGGTGGTTATCACATCAGAAGATAATTAGTGTCTGTCCAATGAAAACACGCTGTACATAACTGACCTCTGTACTTTCCATGTTTTACCCTTGAGTAAATCAAATGACTTCGTTTTCATTTTTCTGGTTTCTGGTTAAGATCAGAGGATGACGGAGGGTTTCCTAAGTGGCAAGGTATTTGTCTGCTCTAATTTTTTGTGTAGGTGTCTGAGTTCCCTCCTTGGTTTCTCTCTGATTATCAGCGAGGCGCTAACAGGCACTGATCACACAGTGGCACCCGGCCAAATCAAAAATGAGACAATTACACCAGACAGCAACACTCAAGAAAAATTTAAGAACAGTAAAGGATGATGAGACACAGCAATCTGCAAAGATATTCATCTTTTCATCAGACTAAACTGAACAAAGCTATTCAGAAACTGAACACAGAAAAATCACTTTTCAGGGATATATTTAAGTCACTATGTCATACACAGAGTAGATAAAGAAATTACTGTACTATTTCTTACTGTACAATGAATAATATGTTTTTAATGAATACATTGTGGTGTTGAAAGCATCAACTGTTTCAGAGAGTCATTGCTGCGCTCAACTTTGTTCTTTGTGATTAATTCGATTGAGTGGCTGTAATTTAAAAGCTTCCAGAGCTCGGCATCAATCAACCGAACTAGTCAAATAAAACTAATGTAATGAATCAATCAACAGAGATACACACATTAATCTAGAGCCTTCCTCTGTCAGAAGCCTTTCAACATCAGGCTTAACCTCTCAGAGAGAGGGAGAGAGTGAATATACAGTAGGGGAGCTTATGATTAGAGATCCAGAAAAAAAAAAAAAAACACATACGTGGGAGACTGAGAAGAGGAAGATGCAGGTACAGTAAGGATGGATGGCAGGAAGTTGAACACTTGGGCTGATCTTGTCTTGTAAATTCATCATGGTGAGTGATTGCACGATTCAAGCGTGACACCGTTTCGTGGGATGAGCATCATAGCGAGGCAGCCGTCAGACGGAGAAGAGGTGCCAGGTACTGCACTGTCCTTCTCTGTCCCCCTTATCAAGCACTGATGGAGAGGTCATCCAAACATTTAGCAATACAGAGCATCTGATGTAACCGTCCCTGCTACTTGGATGTTTGAGGGAAAAAAGCAGGTGTGTCATTTGGGTTATCAAGTGGACACCAGAAATGTGCCTTCTCAGTATCAGTGGTCTGGCCTTTGTGGCACATCATTCTCCATCTTTCTCTCCCCTCATTTCCTGTTGGCTCTCTAATAAAGGCATAGCATTCCCCAAAAATACATAAGAAACAGGCCAGAATCACAGAAAAGCACTGCATTAGAGCCTCACTAAATACTTAATGGATTTTTGAGGCAGAGGCAAATATCGATATTTGAGAATTTAAAAACTCTCAAAAGAAAATATTCTTTTTTTTTTTTTAATAAACACAAAATATATCAAAGGATCCTTTCAATTATACCATGATATGCACTGAGCAGGATATTTTAAATCTGAAAAACAAACTATCTTTGGCTTATCTCTACCATAATTTCTTGTTACTTGTCAATCAACATATATCTATGATACATCGTTCCAATAATTTGAGCCATGATGATGGATAGGTTGGGCATTTCTCCTTTTACTAAACCAACAATATAGGATAACTGGCACCTCTGACTCTTCTGCCTGAAACAGTTAAGAACCGCATCAGCAAATATTTAAAAGTAATTACAGCAGGAACTTTAAAAGCAATTAAAAACAGGAGTCACCAAATTTTGTGATTTTAAATTTCTCAGATAAACTGAAGGATTAAGTTTTCTCTTCTATGTGGAGAAAATTCTCCTGCGTCTTAAACTAAATAAATAATTTACTACTTTTGGATTAGCTGGAAAAATACTTCCCACCCTCTGCTAGTTGCCCTAACTTTACCTCAGTGAACGACAACTTCTTCCTTCTTTGCTACGTTAAAGTTATTTTTATTTACCGGGTGCTCACTGCTAAAGGGTAAAAAATTAGTTTCTGTTTACGTGCTCTCGGTGGCAGCTGCCAGGCTCTTGTTATGCTGCCAGCATATTGACCTTGTGAAAGACTTTGCATCCTGATATGTTTAAGCACCGCTGTGTCTGAGCCCAGAGGATATAAGCGTGGTCTTCACACAGCCACTGCCTGCAGCTTCTGAGGTGATGGCAGCACATCAGAGCTTACACAATATCATCATCTTCTTCCTTTACACACTCCTTAGTTTAGTCTCTGCTTCAGCTGCTTTGGCAGACTTTACTATATCATGATGGTGATGCACTCATTCCACTACCATTGGCCTGTTTTGTCTTTGTTTTGTTCCACACAGAGTTATCTGTGTCAAGAGCGAGACCTGTTGTGCTTGCTCGTCCGTACCTCTTTGTCCAAGTACTGCATCTCACCGCTCAATCACTTCTCTCAGGGTCCATTTTCACAACTACACATTCTACTTTCAGCCTCTCTTTGCATCATCAATTGAATTACCCCTATCTGTAGATTCAACAACTTCTTCAACACTGACCTCTGAATGTAGTCTAAGCTGCTTAGCACATCCTGCCTCAGGTCCTAAATCTCATCTTTGTTGTAAGGTTCGCATTATACCATCTTATCTTTAGAAAAGCCTTTCAAATATCCACGAAATTGTATCTTTGCCATGTGGTGTATATACATATTTCTTTTCATCTTAACAATCATTTCCATTCGGTACATCTCTGTAGTCGTCCTGTATGCAATGCAGTTTTTTTGATTTTTACCTGTGCATCAAGCTGTTGTGATGTAGCACATATAATGAGATGTGTATCTAATTCCAGGACAATCAAATGTGTTGCTCTCATGTGTCAGTTATTCTTGCCGTGTGGCAGCCTGCTTTACTTTATAACGCATCTTTTAGAACACTCGCTTTGCCGACAGAGACTGCATTTCTTTCATTGTGTGCCTTGAAAATAAAAATAATAAAGTCACACACCGTAAAGGTGAGGTTCGTCTTCGTCGCCCTTGGCTGTCGAGACAGAGCAATTTAGATTAGCTTTCACGATTCCTTGCAATTAAATTACAGCGCCATTTAAAAGTCACTAAGTGCTCTCTGATGGCAGCAGGTTGAGATTGCTTGAGAGTATGTTCTGCTGCAGGATACTGTAAATAGAAGAAATTAATTTAATCCGTCATTATATTTGAGTACCTGCACTTACATAGCTAATTATTTTGACTTTTACATATTAATCAGAAATGCTTGTTTTAATTACTTTGCTTTACTGTTAAAACAACAGCTTTTTAACAAGCTAATCCCAATGTAGAAATGTTTTATCACCACTTAAATGAGACAAACTTGGATTTGTTTGAGAACAAATATTCATTCAACATAGTCAGAAGGCTGCACTCAGCAAGAACTTTCAATCTGATCACTGAACTGCTCTGTGACCAATGTTTGCGAGCTGTGTTTTGTAATTAGTGTTTCTTTTCTCTCTCCTCCTCCTCTCAATCCCTTCTGATGTGTCCAGTTCACTGGGCTGTGCATACAACTCCCACACAGGCGATTGTCAGCTCAGGTGGGCTTCCCCCAAGCTCCTTGACCCCTCTCAACATGGGTGAGCATGAATTACATTAGCCACAGTTATGTAAACATTAATTAGAAGAGGGATTTGGTTATTGGCACAACACCAATCTCTCGCTCTGCATTGAGCTGGAAGCCCGCTGCTGTGCACAAGTTTGTTTTGTGTCCCAGTACACACATGTATGTACGCATGTGTCTCCGTCATGCTCACAACAATGCGGATTGACACTAATAAATCTCCAGCAGCATATGCAGCCATCTGCCTGATTGAGTTGTATGATATAACGTTGAGCCCCGAGGTGGAGATAGTTCAGTTTAACTCGGATTGGCGATGACTTTCAAACAGGGCAGAAGGAACAGGAGTCTAACTAACCACAAGTAGGTTGTATATAGCTGGAGGTGATTCACACAATTACAGTCAACATGCTGCTTTGTTGCACCCTTCCTCCTCCCTGCCTGCATGTAAAGAATCAAAAATGGATCCAGCATCTGCTATCTGTTCTAAATCATCTGTGACACTGAATCATCATGTTTTTATTTGGGGGATACATCTGATGTTGAGGCCCTGCGGCTGTCACTCTGCATTACTCTTCATTGACACCATGTATGCAGGCAACGAGCAAAAGCAACGCAAGTGTAAATTATCCGTAAATCTCTGCTTGGGAGAAAAGTCTACAAAACCCTTAAAATAAACTTGAGAATTAGCGCAGCGCTGGTGATGTTTGGTTTCACTTTGAGGTGCTTGTTTGAAGGAAGAGGGAGACTGAGAGTAAAAAAAAAAAAAAGTGTGAGTGTGTGTGTGTGTTTGGTTTTCTTATGACAGGCCTCATGATGTTTTAGGTGTTAGTATAACAGAAATGAAAAAAAACCTCAGGCTCAGGCCTCTGAGAATCACTGACCACCACCTCCCCATCTAACCTCTTGAGTTAAGTGTGGACAAAATAACAGAAACACCTAAGAGGGAGCCGCGTCATGCTTTGCCTTCAAAACAGATTCAAACCTTCTTTAGATGCTGTCACAGTCTGAAATGGTGTTTATTGAATTGAAAAAAAAAGCCTTCTTTGAAGGATGAAGGAGGTGGAAATCTGCTTTGCACGCTCAGATCCAAAACTCCCCATAAAGGTTCATTGATGTTCACATCCTTTCATTTCTCAGGGGTGCAGGTTTTGTGCTCCTTAGACCAGGTTTTGATTCTTTGTGTGGAGGCACTAGATAAAAGTGCTTTCTGAAAGGCAGCCTTGCTATATGTTCAAGCTTTGTATACTGAAGGTCACAACCCACAGTTTTCTTGAGAATGTGAGACAGAGTTGCTTGTTCGTTTTAGTGGTCATGTTTGAAGGCCATACATCCGAGGCTCTTAACTACCGTTCTTTAAAGCATCCATTTGTGACCGCTGCTCCTCTTTGCTGATGCACTTTGTCCACACAGGGCTTCTGCTGTCATGATTTATAGACAAACATACATTACAAAGCGTTCATGTTGAGGGCAGAGACACTGCTAATTGGCAATCAACATATGAATGACTCATCTTTGCATTTGTAATTATGATTTATTTACCTCAAATTTATTATGATTATTAATTTCAGTTTTAATGTAGCATTTCAACTTTTGTCCACTTGTTAATGGATAAGATTTGCTTTTAAATGCAAACCAGCAAGTTGGCAGTTAATCAAATTAGCAACAGATTTAGCAGTAAAATCATAATAATTGCTCACTAATCTGAGCAAACAAGCTGACAACTTCAGGATGGATTGCACCTGATCAATAAGTCCAATTTAGTGCATTTAACACAAATTATGCTTTGTACTTTATGATCAAATGTTATTTTAGAAACCATGAGTGTTTCAGTATTCCAAACCTGAGACGCCTTGTGAAATTCTTCTAAATTGTTTCACTTACTCAAACTCTAAGGCACGGGGAGGGGGAAAAAAGCAGGGATTAAATTTACATATCAAAGGGAGCATAGCGATGCTTGAGGGTCCCTGCATAAATGTATGTGATCCATAGTATTTATAGCTCAGGATCGTCCCCTGGGATCCTGATGCTGCTCGGCGTCTGTCATGCTACGAGAGAGGACAGTTAGGTGAGTGTAGCTTGCAATTAGTGACTGTAGCATCATGTCAGGCTAAAGGGTTGCATGATGCGTGACCAACATTTAATCGCAGCGTTGATCAGACAGCTGGAGACAACTTATGGGAGAACAAAGCAAACTAGCTGACAGGAGTCACTTTGAGGGACACAGTCATGAGGAGCAGAGGGGCAAGGACTGTGTAAATCATTGGTGATTCTCTGCTCCAACATGAATCTGATCATACAGGGATGTTTAGCATGCCAGCGACATTCTGACACTCTGTTAGCGATAAGTGACAGTGGCCCTGAGGATGAGTGGAGCAAGGTGACTTCTGCCCTTTTGCTAATGAGCACTGCTGCTCTGACTCATTCAACACATTGACTGATCCAGGAGGAGTCGCTCCTGTTGAATGGCACAGGAACAAAGTCATTATTCCCCGGTGTATGTGTTGGAATCTCAACCTATTCAGGGTGTAATACTCTGTAATATACTACAGAACAGTACATGCAAACACTGCAACAGCATGACTTGCTGCAGATGTTGCGGGACACCAAGTGCTGAGTAAGGGCAGACTTTTGCCAGAAACTGACTAATAGGTTGTAAAGTCAGTCAAGAATTAGAGAAATAGATGTGGGAAAATGCAAAAGCTTTATAGCTGCTTGGAACAAACTAAATATATTGCAAAAATTATAAAAAGAAGCCAAAAACAAGTTCATCTCTAAACTGTGCCACCAACTTGGGATCATCCTGACCACATCTCCCACTCAACCCTCTCCAGGTGCGTTCACAAATGAGTTTTTGAAGAGTTTTTGAAGTTCAATAGACAGATAAAATGTCCGAATTGCTCTACAAATCCCTCTTGAAACATCTGCAGTGCGTGACACGAAGCCCACAAGGGAGACAACGGCACTTCTACTGTGTCTTCAGTGCATCTCTGAAAAGGCCAATTTGTCACTTGTCAGAACGAATATTTAGTTTGAAACAATTTCTTTCAGTATCTTTTTTTTTTCTTACATTCCCCATGGTCCATTGCCATCAAATCTGTTTGTGTCAGATTGAGTAGCACTTAGTGGCTAAAAGCCCTCTTGTCTTTGATAAAGCATGTGAAGTGTCTGTCATCAGGGTGGCTGACTTTCTTTTTATCATCAGATACTTAAAATGTCTCTCATTAAATTGCATTAAAATGGAATTATAATGATATACATTAAAAATAAATAGTATATATATAAATTCCTGCTGAACTGTTGTCCGTGTACGTTACACCTACAGTACAAAAAACCTTCTTTCCCCCCAAAATAATGTCTGATTGACCAAATTCTACATCCTTCCTGCAGTGAACAATTCCTCAGAGGAATCTGTGGTTGTCTGCATTCATTACGCTCAGTATCAGTCTAATTATGCGCCAATGTGCACCTACGTACTAATTAACAAGGGATCAATAAGGTCCCTGGATGCCCCTCATGTAGGGGTCCAGCGCTTAGCTCACTCATTATTGGAGCTGCACCGAGGCTTCAAAGAGGATTTCTCGGGCTCTACCTGAGGGGCTGGATGACACATTAGGCTGCACAGGTTTGGCAAAAGTTGGTGTTTCTGCTCCTCTCTCTCTTTCTTTCTCTCTCTCTCTGTGTTGTGGGATCTGATTATAAGTTTGTGAATAAGACCACAGGCTGTAGAAGAACATGTCGAGCTATTTAAAGACACTTTCATGCATCCCATTGGAGACTTAACACAACTGTGAGGTGAAAGACTAGAGAACTAGTTATTGTGTGCAACTCTGCTCAATTTAAAGGAATAGTTTGACATTTTGGGAAACGCACCTAATCGCTTTCTTGCAGAGTTAACTGAGAACAGCAATAATACCACTTTTTTATGGTAAATATGTAACTGGAGCCAGCAGCTGGTTTGCTTATGCTGCCTCCATATCGTATTGGAGTTACACTTGTAAATAGCATTCACATCAATCTCCATGAAACTGGGATTTTTCTGAAAGGTCCAATATATCCGACTTGGCACTCAGTAAGTGCCTGAGAGCTAAGCTAACATGTACAAGTCTGTCATTCAGTGTAACTGAATCCAAAGTTAATTGATACAATGTCATTTTGCAACCTTCCTGGATGGTCAGATGGTGTGAATGCTCGCATGTCCTTAACATGGTCCTGGTCCTTCCCATCCATCCAATATACCATGAACACGGCATTAGCTTAGCACAAAGATGGGAAACGGGGTGAAACAGCTAGCCTGGCTCTGTCCAAGGGTAACAATATCCACCTACTGGTACCTCTAAACTCATTAATTAACACGTTATATCTTGTTTGTTTAATCCAAACAAAAACCAAAGTCTTAAAATGACACGTTGTGGTTTTACAGAGGTTTATGTGCTGGACTATTTTTTGGCTAGTTGCAGTAACTTCCTGGAGTCTACACTTGTTGGCTGGAAGTTACATGTGCCCGGCCAAAGAGTCAAGGCTAGCTGTTTCCCTGTTTCTAATTTTTATGCTAAGCTAAGCTAACCGACTTCTGGCTGTAGCTCTGGTGGCATCAATCCTCTTAGCTAACACTTGGCAAGAAAGCAAATTAGCGTATGTCCCAAAATTCTAAACTATTCCCTTAAGCTCAGACAGGCACACACTCGCCATGATTGCTGGATTTGCGCCTCTGGATTTGAAATAAATATAATTTTGATTGAATGGAAATGATGAGAAGACTGTGACCGGCATGAAAGGTGCTGTATGTAAATCCTAAATCCTGATCAAAAAATATAAAGAAAAAAGTACCAGCTGTTGATAACAGAGACAAAAAGATTGGTCAATCAACTACTTATCATTTCATCATGTTTTCTCACAAAGTTGTAAGATAACTTTGTAGAGGCTCTGGCTCAACAGAGTACAGAGTGTATCTGATGATGTCATGGCGATAAGCCCCCACAGTGCTGCTGAATACCAAACTGAGGGACGACCTCTGTAAGTTGCCATGACACCAGGTGCTAACCAGCTCTGTCTGCCTCCAACATCCAGCATGGAGCCTCTGCAACACATACACATACGTCATGCACCTGCTTGCATGATTTTGAACCACACACACACACACACACACACACACACAGGCACACACACTGGAATGATAGCTCAAGGACTCTCCCCTCCACACCATGCTGGTTCTAGGAAGCAGGCCAGGTTTTAGGGAGCAGCTGAACTGTTTCACTCACGTCAGCTGGACGGAGAGGGTGCATGTACTTCCGGGAGGCTACAGCTGTGTTTCCCGCTCACCTGCAAACAGCACACCCAGTGTGAACTGGCTCCAGAGAGACGGGTAATACCTGTCGCAGCAACAGGATTACCTTTTGCCTCCTTTTGTCACATATTAAGAGGTTTTAAATGAGTACAGGAGATGCAGTGAGGTGGCTGGTGATTCTGTGCAAGCCCTTGTTGATTTAATTTTCCCCTGTGCAAAAACAGATGATGCAGTTTATCTTCTGGCTTGTCCTTCTCAGAGCGTGAGATCCCACGCAGGGCAGGCGGTAGTTTGGAAGCAGTAGGCACCTGTGAGGCATTGCACAGGGCCAAATGGTGTTTTTGTCTCAACCACAGCAGATCAATAAAGGCTCTGACCTCAACTGTCAGCCAACTAAACTCTGTTGGCCAGGGGACGCTCATTTCCGTCTTGATGTGGAATCAGGAAGTGGTGAATGTAATCTACAGAAGTGCCTAAGCCTATCAGCTAACAGCTCCGTCATGCAGGTTTTTTTGTTTTGCATGAGCAGCTCAGAGTTAACTTGGACAGACCATCCCTTTTATTGATTCCTCTCTGAGAAATCATGTCACGTGAAGCTGTTATCCGTGATATTTACCACAGTGATGGATCTATAGGCTCACTGTATGTTCAGGGAATATTTTTAAGCCTCCTATATACCTTGCTGATGCGTGGGAAGCCTGAAATTCAGTTATTTTTCTCTGTAGTAAAGCAGTCTGTTGTAAAATACAGAAAAATACAGCATGATGTTATTTGAAGACAACAATCTGAAAGATATTCCATTCAAACTTCCAGAAAAATCTTCCAGCCAAGTAGGTCAAAGAATTTGACGTAATAATACAACCTCTATAAATACATGAGGAAACTGTCAGCAGCTAATCATGTCTTATTTATGCCAGGATGGTGCTGATGAGATGTTTTTTTTTTTTGCTCTCCTTCTTTATCGGGCCCTTTGGCGCTCTCACCTCTTCTTTGACACTAACAGGTCATATTTTGGAGGGAGAAGGAAGTTTAAAGCCTCAGGCAAGTTTTTGCATGAATGAACGTGCTTTCTCTCCTCCTGTGATTCGTGGAGATCCTGGTGGCCACCAGTCAGTAGGTATTTAAAGACGAGACAAAAAAAGAGTGACGCACGCAGATCCTCACGTGATCAACCTCTGTGAACAAACACAGATACTGTTATAACATATGAAAAAAGCAGTATGCAAATAAACTGGACAAATGTAATATTTTAACCGCACATGTGCATGCGTTCTATAAATAGGGCTACGATACGTAGCATGAATGGTGCTTGTAGCTCTTTAAATAATGCAAACCACTGATCCTGTTAGAGTTATGGGGTTTAACGCCTGCTCAGTCAACCATTCACTGATTCCATTCATTCATAAAAATATACAAATGTAAATATGTTTTTCATACATTGTCAGCATCTCTTTACACTGTAGATAAATGAAGTTTGGCTTTATTTATTTTTGTTTAATTGTGTTTCCTGTTTTTTTAAGGTCATCATTTCATGTGCAACGAAAGAAATGTTTACAGAATTGCTTCCTTTGCATGTTCTCACAGGGTTGAAGAGATGTTATACAAAGAGTACATGCAAGCACTGCAAGGGCATCGCCTGTTGCAGATGCAGATGAAAGGCAAACGAGGACAGAAACTGAATAATAAATTGTCCAGTCAGTCCAGAATAAAAGAAATAAGACAGGAATTGGAGGAGCAATTTGCCGTTAAAGAGATATTTCATGTTTCTGGTTAAATTACACTCTAAATTGGCTTTACTGTAAACATCAGATGTGAGTCACTCAGTTGCATAATGTCAAGTTAAAACCACCCTGCAAGTCCAAAATATCAATTTTTCAGAAACTCAGAAAAAAACAAACTTAAATGTAGCATTTCTGAGACTATCTGTTATGTTGCAAGAAGGTTTAATTATCACCAAGAGTCAGAGAATCCATTTGATAAGCGCTTTTAGCTAAAAGTGACAAATAATAAATGACATGAAAGCAGCCATATGTTATTGAGAAATGTGTTTCTAAAGTTCATCCTTTAAGCACATTTAAGCTCTGCAGAGACACAAACACTGAAAGTGGGGATGACTTTGCTCCATGGCCACAGCTCATAGAGACCTGTGCTGTCTATAAAAGAAAAACCATGGAAAAGTAATCCTGTTTGGCTGAATTCACCCCAGATCAAAAGTCAGCAAAAAAGCTTAATGACAGTGGACGACACAGGCAAGCGATACCAGCAGCTGGACTGGACTATGTCTAAACTGGGTGGCTTTAGGCACTATACATCCGCACGTCACAGAGGACCTTATAGCCTTCTCTAAATCACGACAGGGACTTTGGGCCACTAATTACGCATTTCCTCCTCACATCTCCAAACACAGCATCACTTGTGACCTTATCTCCGTGCCTGTCAGAGTGTTGGTATTCACATGGCAAGTCTGGTGATGAATGCAATTACTGGAGCCCAAAATAATAATAACACCACCATCTTTGAGCGACCAGCAGCCAGTGAATTGTAACAGGACTCCCTCCTCCTCCTCATCCTTCTCCTCCTCCAAATTAGTGGAGACTGGGACAAAAATAGAGTTATTACGGATCCCGACTCTATGGCAGAAACATTTACAGAATATATTATAGCGAAGGGGGATATTAATACTTCAGTGAATTTAATCTCTCGTGAAAACACTCATAGTAATCCTATTATAAAGTTTATCACAACTCCAGGAGTTTAAAATGATGTGCAGCCAGAAACTCAGACTCAAACTCGGATGAAAACATGAAAGAAATCCTATTTTCTTTAAATAATGTATATCCAAATAGAGGAGAATCTAAAATATCTCACACACACTGCAAACTGATATGTTTTTTTATGTTAATTTTGTCCTCCTGCTTGTAATGGAAAGATGACATATTCACGTACAGTATTTGTTTCCATTTGTCTGCAGTGATTAAACTTGTATTTTCATTTCTCGTTGTGTCTTTGCACTTTAATGTTTGTCACTAATGAAAGTTTTGTATTTTGGTAGAATGATCTTTTAGTTTTTATCTTTTAGTTTCTATGTTCAGTTATCTGAAGAAAGAAAATCAACACAAAAAGAAATAGATATTGATGCATTGATACTAAATTTGACAAAGAATTACAATATCATTATAATAATATGATGATATTAGGTAAATTATTTTTAAATAAAAGTATTTTTTTTTGCCACAATATATACTTCTGTTTACACAGCTTTACTTCTTGTACCTATGTGTGTACCTAAGACAATAAATAATACGTATATGTTTAAAAAAATGAATGTTACATTTTTGAAAATGATTTTTAAAACCTTTCTTTAAATCTAAAAAAAAATATTAAAGTGTAAAAATACCACATATTTATGTAAACAGGTGGCAGCGTATTATGTCCCCAGTATATCCATAAATTTGTATATTTGTATTTTATTTCTGGACAGTCAAATGTATTTCTCATAACCTGGCAACCCAAAACTTCTTAATCTCACTAATGGCTGATTTTAAAAATATGTGTAAAGCACTAGTTAATGATTTGTTAATTATTAATAGTTACTACTTTATCTTTATCTTATTGATCTATCTATATCCTGGGTCTCTTTCTCTCTTTCTTTTCCTGATGATATGAAATTGTCAAAGTCTTAAAGCAAAAATGATCAGCCTTTGTTTTCTACAATCAAAATATTCTACTGCACTCTATGGAAAACACTAAAGCACCATCTGTTACTCAATGACTAAAAAGCCTTTCAAGCTGCCTGACCATGGAGAAGCTGACACACAGGATGCTGCAGAAGGACATTTACAAACATTCTCAGTAATATGGGGACGCTTTAATCACCATCTGGAGACTAAGTTACCAACTTTATACTTTCTGATGAACTGATTGAGAAATGAAGTTCATGTATGACAGTATGCTGAACTAATGAACTATATTTTTCTTGTTTGTATTGTTTTTTGTTTTGTTTTACTTTGTATGTATTTACTGTATGTGTAAAAATATAAGAACCAATGAATATATTCAAGCAAAAAAGAAAGTTACTTCTTTATAAAGACAGACTTATCAGAAAGTTAAAACTTTATTCCTGTATTAATTTTATATTAAATGTTGTTACTTTGGCTTTTATAATTGTTATATCTGCAATATCATGAATTTTTAAACATTTTTTTAAAGACATACACAAATAAAACAGAAATGAAACAATGTCGCCCTCGTGTGGCTTTAAGTGGACATGTCTCACGCATCAACTGTTGCTGCATTCATGTGCTCCTCGGATGGTCCCCTTTCCCGAGTTGGGAAGTCTTTTAATTAGTAATGTGGAAATAACTTGGACGCTACAAAGAAGATATGCTATATTTTGGGAATTTTCTGGGTTGGGAACTCATCTTTCCGTTTATTCCGACACCTTGTGAATGTCACATGTTTCCTAGGATGGTGAAGTCATGACCTGCCCTTCTCTGCCTCTGATTGGCTGACCCTGAGCTTGTTACCCTAATCCTGTCCAATCGTATTCCTCATACCTAAACCTAACCAATCCGACCACCGAAGGCAACGAGTACTAGCCAATCAGAGGCAAAGTAGGGTGGGTCATGAGTTGGCTGTCCTAGGAAAAAAAAAAATCGTCGACCCGGATGTAATTTCTTGTGTTTTTCCGTTTCACCACACGTGGGTACCGGATATTTAATAGGACTATCATGGCAGCGTGCAATGTTGAGGCGCTGTTGGCCAAAGCTGAGCAAGATGAGGCAGAAAAGCTAAAAAGTATATCCGTCCAGAAAGAGCTGGACCTGGAGTTTGACATCGGCAACCTGCTAGCTTGTGACAGAAACCGCGTCGAGACCCGGGACTTGAGAGAGCAGAAAGAAGACTTCCTCCGCGCATTGGCCCGCGACAACACGCAGCTGCTGGTCAATGAAATCTGGAAACAGCCCACAGAGAGAGTAGAGGAGGCGATCGTGGTCAAACTACCGGACGCGGCGACCCCGCTGCCCAGAGAGAAACCTCCACCGAAGGCCAAACCTCCCACAAAATGGGAAGAGTTCGCCAAGCTGAAGGGCATACAGAAGAAGAAGAAGACCAACCTGGTTTGGGATGAGACGGCGAAGGAATGGAGGCGCCGCTGGGGCTACAAGAGGGCCAAAGATGACACCAAAGAGTGGCTGATCGAGGTGCCGGAGACCGCAGACCCGAATGAGGACCAGTTCGCCAAACGCGTCAAAGCCAAGAAGGAGAGAGTGGCCAAGAATGAGTTCAACCGGCTGAAGAACATCGCCAGAGCGCAGAAGATCAAAGTGCCAGGTGTGGGGCTCACCCCCGTAGCCCAGCAGTCTAAAGATGAGCTGGCCAGAGCCGTGAGTGTGGCCCGGAGCTCCACAGCCTCCGCTGGAAAGTTCCAGGACCGCCTGCCCAAAGAAAAACCACCGAGGAACACAGGCAAGAAGAGGAAGTTTCAGCCCCTCATCGGTGACTTTTCCAGTGAGAAGCAGAAGCAGCTGGAGCTTCTGAAAATCATGGACAGCAAGAAGCCCAAGTTGGACATCACCAAGGCTGTCAACAAGCAGATGAGAGAGGAAGACAGAGAGGAGGCCGCGGCCAAATACAAGAAAGGAGGAGCAGGGAAGAGGGGACGCAAAGGCAACATGCCAGGAAAAGGCAAAGGGAAGGGTATGAGAGGCAAAGGAGGGAAAGCAGGAGGTGGAGGAGGAGGAGGAGGTGGGAAGAAGAGAGGCAAACCTGGGAAGCACTGAGACCTGGAGCCTCCTGTGTCCTGCTGCTTCTGTTTGTGCCTTGGCTTCAAAGCACTGAACTGGACTTACATGATGCAATATGAAATGACTGTGTGATGGCTGAGAAGCTGTGACTGTCCACGATTTCTGTCTCTTCTTCAAATGCATCTTTTAAGTGTCACACATTGTGTAAATACTGGCCATTTGACATGTTTAATATGTGTAATATTAATGGAGAACACTTGGATAAAAAGTTTACTAAAGCAAATATTAAAGTCAGATGATTGTTTCCTTTCTGTTTTTGATTGAATGCACATTTTTTTTATAGTCATCACAACTGTGAGGCATCATATTCACTGCTGATATTTTGGTTTGTAACAACAGGGAAAGCATAGATGTAACTAATACCATTAATTAATGATGAGTCTATTATTCTTACAGCATGCAGCTTATGCATCAAGTTTATAAGAGTGTCAAAACATTGTGCTCAATACTGGATTTTAACAATTTTTTTTAATAGAATTTTTGCAAGCAGCAGTCATGCTGTCCTCAAAGATTAAAATACAAGTAGAAAAATGTGCACTTGCATACAGAAGCATTTGAAATGGTGTACAGTAAATATGATCATCCAAAATACAGTATGTGAAACTTAAAATATCTCACATTCTGACAGTTAAAAGGATGCAGCAATATAGTGCAGTTGTGGTGAAATGGTCAATATACAGATAAATGCCTGAAAACTGTATGACCAGTGATAAACATAAACTTTAATAATATTAGTTGGCTGTATTCTCAGGATTGAATGTGCAGTTTTAATGTTTGTGAGCACAGAATTTAAAACTTAGCAAGTCACATTGGCTCTTTGCATTAAGAGTTCTGCATCTAAAAATTGAACCAAAGCAAAAATACTGTAAATGTCCCAGTAGGCTGGACTGGAGCTCCTAACTGGTTTGCTGCTGTCATTATCAAAATGTAATTTTATGTTCCTATGTCAATATATGTCATTATTTAGTACATTTTCTGAAAAAGCAGTTGAGAAAAATGTTTATGTATAAAGTAAACTGAGACTGTAGCAATCTGTTATTGGCTAATCTGAAATGAAAGTATTTCATCACACTGATGCCAAAATAACAAATCGTTGCCAAAAGTCCTGACTAGCAGTAAATATTGTCATATCAAACTACTTATCAACTCTACTATCAAAGGTCAGACGGCTTCATTGTAACAAACACTTGACACAAACTCAAGTCAGTAAAGCATGTCAACAACAGATTAGATGTATTAGTAACGGAGCAGTGATGGTTGATGTAGCTGATGTCTCCATTATATGACCTGCATCTCTGCTGATGTCCAAATTAAGCCTTGGATGCAAAACATACTTTCTTTTTATTTCACACATTTTTTTAATAACAGCCCTAAATTGTCTTTAGCGATAAATGCTCAACCGTGGAGCCGCTCGGTGCTCATATGTTTTCTTCTAACTAGAAGTAAACAAGAGCTCACTTTTTCTAAGCAGCTTAGCTTTCGGTTATGTAAAAGCTTTGCTTCGGCCCTTGCATCTAGACTTGGAGACATCACACTGAATTAGGAGCAGTGAGAAGAGTTGCAGATGGATCACAAAGCACATATTTGCACCTTTGGCATATTTGGGAACATTTCAAAAGCTGCCAATAACAAAACAAAAGAAAAAACAGTTTTAATTGATGATGTTTGGGTCTATACAATTTATAGACCCAAGGCAGCACATGTAATTTCATGTGCTGCCTGTTTTAAAAGAAGAGTCTTCTTCTAGATCTAGAAGGGATGCAGCACACTTGTGTTTTGCAGGACTACTGAGGCCAAAGATAATGAGGTTAATGAGTAGTCTCATCCATTTACAAGCGTTTCCTCTTTCAGAGAAACCCACTTCTTGCTCAAGCTAATCCACAGCCCTCTTGACAGGATTTCAAACCTATATCCTGTTGACATTGATTATAATTAATTGGGAAAATAAAATGCACCAATTTCCCATGCAGATTTGTTATTGGTAATAATTCATAAATGCATTTATCAACACCACATAAAGTTCATTGTGTAAATGTTGCTGGTTTGCAGCAAACTTCCAATACTCAGAGTGAGTGAGTGATCTCTCATGTTATTGATGGATGCTTTTT